>NC_090178.1:39939892-40197392 GCF_024679245.1 Pseudorasbora parva | reverse complement strand
TCAGGTCTTTTATTGTTTTAAGTCTGATGATTTTGGCATACAGCTCATGAAAACCCAAAATTCCTATCGCAAAAAATTTGCATATTTCATCCGACCAATAAAGGAAAAGTGTTTTTAATACCAAAACAGTCAACCATCAAATAATTATGTTCAGTTATGCACTCAATACTTGGTCGGGAAGCCTTTTGCAGAAATGACTGCTTCAATGCGGCGTGGCATGGAGGCAATCAGCCTGTGGCACTGCTGAGGTGTTATGGAGGCCCAGGATGCTTCGATAGCGGCCTTAAGCTCATCCAGAGTGTTGGGTCTTGCGTCTCTCAACTTTCTCTTCACAATATCCCACAGATTCTCTATGGGGTTCAGGTCAGGAGAGTTGGCAGGCCAATTGAGCACAGTAATACCATGGTCAGTAAACCATTTACCAGTGGTTTTGGCACTGTGAGCAGGTGCCAGGTCGTGCTGAAAAACGAAATCTTCATCTCCATAAAGCTTTTCAGCAGATGGAAGCATGAAATGCTCCAAAATCTCCTGATAGCCAGCTGCATTGACCCTGCCCTTGATAAAACACAGTGGACCAACACCAGCAGCTGATATGGCACCACAGACCCTCACTGACTGTGGGTACTTGACACTGGACTTCAGGCATTTTGGCATTTCCTTCTCCCCAGTCTTCCTCCAGACTCTGGCACCTTTATTTCCGAATGACATGCAAAATGAGCTTTCATCCGAAAAAAAGTACTTTGGACCACTGAGCAACAGTCCAGTGCTGCTTCTCTGTAGCCCAAAGTGTCTTGACCTGGGGAATGCGGCACCTGTAGCCCATTTCCTGCACATGCCTGTGCACGGTGGCTCTGGATGTTTCTACTCCAGACTCAGTCCACTGCATCCGCAGGTCCCCCAAGGTCTGGAATCGGTCCTTCTCCACAATCTTCCTCCGGGTCGAGTCACCTCTTCACTTTGTGCAGCGTTTTTTGCCACACTTTTTCCTCCCCACAGACTTCCCACTGAGGTGCCTTGATACAGCACTCTGGGAACAGCCTATTTGTTCAGAAATTTCTTTCTGTGTCTTACCCTCTCGCTTGAGGGTGTCAATGATGGCCCCTTCTGGACAGCAGTCAGGTCGGCAGTCTTACCCATGATTGCGGTTTTGAGTAATGAACCAGGCTTGAACCAGGAGAGTTTTTAAAATCCTCAGGAATCTTTTGCAGATGTTTAGAGTTAATTAGTTGATTCAGATGATTAGGTTAAAAGCTTGTTTAGAGAACCTTTTCATGATATGCTAATTTTTTGAGACAGGAATTTTGGGTTTTCATGAGCTGTATGCCAAAATCATCAGAATAAAAAAATTAAAAGACCTGAAATATTTCAGTTGGTGTGCAATGAATCTAAAATATATGAAAGTTTAATTTTTATCATTACATTATGGAAAATAATGAACTTTATCATAATATGCAATTTTTTTAGAAGGATATATATATATATATATATATATATATATATATATATATATATATATATATATATATATATATATATATATATATATATATATATATATATAGATATAGATATAGATAGATAGATATCTTTGTTTTTGTGTTTATTTTATTAATATTGAGTAGGCTATTAATTTATGTCAAACAAAACGGTGCCATGTTATTTTATCTGCCAAGATAACTTCCAAAGTGCATGGGTTGTCTCCGCGCTGTCCTGTGTGTCCTTCAGCTTTCACACAGAGATTTTGAGAGCTGGCCATCCAAACAAAACTAATTGACAGTGTACGGAAGAAGATGCAAGGTATATTCATAATTATGAAATAAACACTATACATACGTATAGGCATACGTCTATTTTAAATTTACAAGGAACCCATAGCCTAGTTATAACAGTGATTCAGCCCAAAAATAATGTGGGTGAGGAGTGTTTGTGCCTGCGGGCGTATGTGTGCGTATGCAAATAGTTTCCATCCTATGATTTTTTAAAAATTATTATTAATAGCCTACAGCCAATTTTACAATTCAATGTCGCTATCTGCCAGATCACACCTGCATATACACACAGAAAAATAGGGTGTCAAAATTGTACCTTTAGGGGTACAACAGCTTGTCGCTGGGGCAGTACCCTTAAAAGGACAACTTTGTACCATTTTTACCACAAAAAGGTTCATAGTGGTACCTTAAGGTACGCATTTGTACTCAAAGGTACTAACATGCACCTTTTAAGAGTAAAAAGGTACAAAGATGTCATTTTAAGGGTACTGCCCCAGCGACAAGCTGTTGTACCCCTAAAGGTACAATTTTGAGACCCTATTTTTATGGCCTAAGTCATACCTGGTCATGTTGAGAGAGACGTGCGCATTACATAGTTGATAAAACTGCATTTTATTTGTAGCCTACATTCAGAATTATATAAAATGTCGGTAAATAAAATACAACAACAAACAAAGGCTATGCGCAAATACTTGCCCATCAGTCAATAGACCAATTAAATCCGGACCAATCCGGACCAATTAAAATATTTGGTTGTCTGGGTTTTATTTTGATAATAATGTGAACGTGTGAGGCGCTGGCGCCAGCTTGGATTTTTTCCTCAGCAGGGGAAATAACTTAGCCTAAAGCCCTATTTGCATGGGATTAGTATTATCTGGGACCTCTAGTGATTTGTAGTAATTACAGAGGTTCTGTGATCTTAATTCCATGCGAATCGGCCATGTCTGTAATTTGTAACGTAAAAATGCCCCCGCAAATTACCTACCAGGCTTGTGCAAAATTCAGAATTTCAGAATTATCCTCCTTTTAATTCATAAATTGAAATTTGAATGGAATTGACTCCACCCGCACAGGAAGTTTAATTTGAATTGGATTTGGAATGACAGGAAATAGAATTAAATTCATGACAATTCAAAGAAATTCCACAGTCATACAACAGAAATAATGATGAGTCTCACAAACATTCAGTGTTAGGAAGGTAACTTTGTAAATGAAATTGCGTACTGTTATAAGTTATCCATTATAAATGTGGTTTGGATTACTTTATCAATTCAAAGCAATTTCCTTTTAATATGATTAGTAACTAAGTTTAATTACACATTTTATCTCAGTAATACAACAGTTACATTATTTTTGTAATTTAATAACACAATTGTATTACATATGTATCTACACTGTAAAAATATTACACAGTATCTACTTAAAAAATGATGGTAACAATATTACACATTATATTTAAGTAGTTGTTATGATGAATTAAATATTAGTAGAATGTCCTTTTTTTAATTAAGTTGACTTTGAAAATATATATATATATATAAATTAGAGCAAATAGAAATGACCTGTTTATATTTGACTTTCAGTTATGTTATTCAGTAAATAGTCTGTTTGATGCTGGCACAAGTAGAAACAATCTTGTTATTGCACTAGCATTAGCAAAACTATTGCTCTTATTATTATTAGTTATTTTCTCTGAGAGAAGACGAAACAGAGCATAGGAAGATGGAGGCAGATGATTCGCTGTGGCGACCCCTGAAGGGAACAGCCGAAAGAAAAACAAGATTAGCAAAGTTATTGCTTATTGAACAAAGCAACATTCGTCATAATAATAACTCCTTGCAGTAATTCACATCACAACCTAAACTATAAGCTCTACTCTAACGATCAAAACTTCAACATAACAGAAATTCTTTCAAATGTCAAACATAAATTATAGTTTATAATTATAGTTTAAGCAGATGTTTCCCTTCATTCATAAACACATTAAACAACACTTAATTTCAATATTAATCTAAATTAAGCAAAGCTTGCTGGGAACTAACAATGGTGCCTCTTAATAAAACTGTACAATTTAGCTAATTCTAAAAATAAACAAGTAACCTTATTTTCCTTAATTTTATCAGCTTAATCAGTTTCTCAATTCAAGCCTCAAAATTGCTTACATTTCCTTAAAAAATAGGAAATTTCTTGGTTTATTTCTACAACACTGAACCACAATGTTCTTATAAATAATATAAGAATAAGAATAAGAAAAAAATGTGTGAAAATTACAAGACCCATGATTAATTTTTTACAGTGTCACTCCTCAACCGTTCATACATTTTGATCTAAAATATGGATAATGATCAACTGAAATAAATTACCCCCTCAATGTTGTTTAATTAGTTTTGTTCCAATGTTATTTTCATTTCAAAGTAATAAAATAACACAAAGTTGTTGTAAATGCAGCTATCACTAATTCCAATGTAAAACTCACTGAGCAACACTGATGCATCTAATTCTCAATAGCTCCTCAAACGTTTTTTTTTTTTTTTTTTTTTTTCATTTAATCTGCACTGTTCTGGTGTGAAGATCAGGTGCAGAAGAAGCTGCTATGGCCAGATGCATGTATATGAATTTTTTTTAGAATTTTTCTTGAATTTAAATTCTACTTCCTTTAATTCAAATTCGAATTGTAATTCTATATCCTGTTTTTGACATAAATTCAAATTCAATTCAAATTCAAGAATTGAACTAGAATTTGGAAGTCTTTAAATTCTGAATTGTACACAAGCCTGTTACCCCATTCCCCGAACACCTAGGGACTGTAATAATAGTCCCGTGCAAATCAGCATCTCTGCGTCTCAATGTGACAAGTGCCTAAAACCATAACAAAAAGGGGACAAGGGTGTGTAATAGGAGTGATTGATGAATCATGTGATATGTATTGTTTGAGACAGAGAGCAAAACATGGAGATAGAAGGAAGATTCCCTCCAAATCTTCTTTTGACCTTCAGAAGTGGATGCATTTATCTCAGATGTAGATTGAAGCATTTCACATTCGAAGTGAATGTGTGAGCGGCAGCATGATAAGACATTGACATCAGAGAGACAGCAAGTGTCTTGACCACTGTGTTCTGTGTCATCTCTGATATTTTATTATTACAGGGCAAGCCAATGTCTGAAGTGACTGCCTGCCACTTAATAAGAGAAGCCTTTTTTGTCCTTTAATTCATTCTTCTCTAGCACCATTATATGCCAGTAAAGTTCAGGAGTCACATGCTGATGAATGTCAACTGCTGTGGCATATCTCTCTCTCTCTCTCTCTCTCTCTCTCTCTCTCTCTCTCTCTCTCTCTCTCTCTCTCTCTCTCTCTCTCTCTCTCTCTCTCTCTCTCTCTCTCTCTCTCTCTCTCTCTCTCTCTCTTAGTACGCGTTTATGGATGCGTCATGTTCTCACTGCGGGAACATGACCATCTCAGTGCTGCGATCAAGACTCAGTGATCTTTATTCTGGAGCGAGGTTCCCCTCTACCACACCCCGATCTACTGTCTCCTCGCGAGGCAATACTTTGGCTGGTGGTCAGGGTGATCTGAGGGTGTCGGTTTCGATTGTCTGAGTCTGATCCGGAGCTGATAGCCATGCTAATTCGAACGGCCTCAAGCTCGAGTGGAATCCTCTGTCAGGTCCCGAGCGCTCGAAGCTGGATGATTGGTATCTGGGGTGCCCGCCGGCCATCAGTGCCTTTTTTCCCGGAGGTGCATAAAGAGGTGTCGAAGTCGTGGAAGACCCCGTTGTCTTTCCGCGATCATTCGGTGGCCGCTTCCACCTTCACGGTGCTCGATAGCGGCGCGGTTAGAGGGTACACTGTGGCCCGTGGAGGCTTCTGATGTGATGCAACTGCGTCCTCAGAGCACCCCGCATGGTGCGGCGACTCAAAGTACCTATCTGAGGCCTGTAGGTTCTCATCCTCACTAGTGGGCAGGGCCCATAGTGCCGTGGGCCGGGTCGTGTCACCCCTGCATGCTTTGGCCATCCTTCAGGTTTATCAGGCCAGGATGCTCAGAGACATGCACGAGCGCAGTGCTGACCCTGCTTTTGCGCATGAGCTGCACGCAGCCGCTGACCTCGTCCTACGGGCGACGAAAGTGACCGCGCAGGATCTTTTGTCTAAAAAAGAAAAAGAAAAAAACCCAACCCACTGCTAGCCCCCCAAAAAGGAGCTGGCGGCACTTTATTGTTGGTTAAAGAAAGGACTGAATTATTCACCTCCGAGCCCCAAGAGGGCACGACTGGCAGTGTGTGCTGCCTCAGTGCCTCACCACTCTCAGTCCCCTCTGTTGCCAGCCCCCTCCCAGTCAAGACCCCCGTGGTATGCACTGGCATGGCGAGGAATTCGACCCCGCCCACAATCCGGGCCGCTTACATGCCTTCCGGGTCTGAGCCGGTTGTTCCGCTTCGCTGCCCCACACCGGGTATGCCTGTGGCTCACATGATCCCCTTGATTCCAGTTTCCAACTGGCTCGCCCGCACCATCAGGCTCGGCTATGCGATTCAGTTCGCACAATCTCCTCCCTGCTATACGATGGTGGGTGACACCCTGTCCTATGTACGGAGATCAACACCCTACTGGTGAAGGGTGCCATCGAGATCGTCCCTCCGGCCGAGATGAAGTCTGGCTTCTACAGCCCTTACTTCATTGTACCCAAGAAAGGTGGTGGGTTATGACCAATCCTGGACCTGTGCATCTTGAACCGAACCCTACGCAGGCTTCCCTTCAAGATGTTGACAGCCAAATACATTTTCAAATGCGTTCGTCCACGCCATTGGTTTGCAGTGATCGACCTGAAGGAAGTGTACTTTCATGTCTCCATACTTCTTTGACACAGACCGTTTTGGGGTTCGCATCCTGAACTATCTCGACAACTGGCTGATCCTCAGCCACTCGCGACAGCAGGTTTGCAAACACAGGTACTTGGTTCTCCACCATCTTGCCCGTCTGGGCCTTCGGGTTAACTGGGAAAAGAGCAAGATTTCTTTTCTCAGTATGGAGATCGACTCGGTCGCCATGTCCGCGCAGCTTACGAGCGAGTGTGCTCAGTCTCTGCTGACCTGCCTTCGCCAGATTGAACGCAGGAATGTGGTCCCACTGAAATTATTTCAGAGGCTCCTGGGGCATATGGCATCCGCAGCCGCAGTAACGCAGCTCAGGTTGCTTCATATGAGACCACTTCAGCACTGGCTTCACGACCGAGTCCCGAGGTGGGCATGGCAACGCGGCACATTCTGGGTCAAAGTGACCTCGGTCTGCTGCCAAACCTTTACCCCGTGGAGGAACCTCCAGTTTCTACGGGTGGAAATTCCCTTAGAACGAGTTTCCAGGTCTGTTGTGGTATCAACGGATTATTGTCAGACAACACAGCGACAGTAGTGTACATCAACCGCCAAGGTGGTCTACGCTCCCGCCAGATGTCACAACTCGCCCGCCACCTCTTGTTATGGAGTCAGAAGACATTTATGTCATTTATGTCTCCAGGGAACTGAACCGTGCGGCCGACTAGCTGTCGCGGTTTCAGGCTCTCCCGGGGGAATGGAGACTCCATCTCCAAGTGGTTCAGCTGATATGGGACCAGTTTGGTGACGCACAAATAGATCTGTTTGCCTCCCACGACTCCTCCCATTGCCGCTGGTACTATTCCCTGACCGAGGGGCCCCTCAGCAGGTAACATAAAGGCGTGACTGCTATGCAACGCTGTTTATTGCCCACGCAGTTTGGCGGAGTTGTATTAGGCAAATTCCGTAGACCCATGACATTTTCATGTCATTGGATCATTTTGATTGAGAATGAAGGCAGCTGGATTTCAAAGTGAAACCCCCATTTCATCTGTACTGATGTAACGTCTCCGTTCCCTTCCATCAGGAAACAAGGGGTTACATACGTAACCGAGACGATTTTTTGTGATTTTTTATTGAGCGTTTCCTTTTGTTGGGCAGTTTGACTCTTAGTGTATTGTGCTAGTTTGTAACAGTGTTTAACAAAACATTATTTGTTGCAAAGCTTTAATCAATGATCAGGTGATCTAGATAACAGCCATATAAAGGGGAGTAGTTTACTTTATTCATGATCAAAGTTATTATTTGTGAATGGTATATTATATTTACCAGCAAAAGTTTTATGCAGCAGATCAGTAATTTCTGAATTTAGATTTTTAAATATATTGTGGGAATATTTTTTTAATTATTATTTTATTTATTTTTGCTACACTGATACTTGCAATACATCAAAAATCAGCATATGAATCTCAACAATGGTGACATGTTTCATGCCACAATGGGAGTACTGGGAGCCATCATTTTAATACTATGTTGGCTCCCAGCATGCATTGCGGCATGAAGCATGTCACCATTGTTGAGATTCACATGCTGATTCTTGATATCTGTGTGTGGCAAAATCTTTTTTTTTTGTTTTTTTTTTCCCCTCCTGTAATGTGTTTCAAATTCAGAAGGTCTGATCTACTGCAACAAAGTTTTGCTGATAGAATATTGGTCAGAAATAATATAATTAATTTATTAGAGTTTATGGGACTGAAAACTTGATCATCTTGGTTTCTTTCATAGCAAAAAAAAAAAAATGCTTTTTGGCTAATCACTCACTGTAAAAAAAAAAAAATGCAGGTCTTCAATTGATAATTTTCAAGTGACTGATCACATCTAATTTTTTTCAATTGGCTGAATTGAATTACTGTGAATTAAATTGCATCAATTCACAACATTTCAATTCAGCCAAATGAAAAATGTATCAATTCACAGATTTTCAATTCGGCCAACTGAAAAATTTAGATGTGATCAGCCACTAAATTTTCAATTGGAGATATTTTTTTTATTTTCAGTACCGTTACTAAGGCCACAAACTCACACAATGAGGCTAACTGCCCAACCAAAGAAAACACTCATCACCAAAATGATGATGAGAAATGAATTTCAATTTAAAATTCAACATTTAAGCCTGTTAATTCTTAAAGGGATACTTCACTGCTTTTTCATATTAAACTATGTTATTCCCCTAACTAAAACGAGTTGACACATACCTCTCTCATCTGAGTGCGTGCTCTCTGACTCTCAATCTCTCTGACGCACGGTGACGATCTGATAGCATTTAGCTTAGCCAAGTTCATTCACTATGGTACCAAACAGAGATCAAGTTAGAAGCGACCAAACACCTCCACGTTTTCCCTATTAAAATACAGTTACACGAACAGTTGAACGATCAAGTATGATGACATAATCCACTTAGAAAAGATATATATATATATATCAAATCATAATACTTTACATTAAAAATCAAGCAGTTTTGTACATTTACTCAAGTAAACTTTTGTCTGTTCCTTTAAGTTACTTGGTGTGTAAACTTTCTCCAGCTCCACTCTTAATAAATACAGATTTTTTTACAGAGTGTGCAAATGCATCAATCAATGTATTCAGCAACATTTTTGTCCTTTATATTAATTTTGCAAAGGTTTGTTTTGTGTTGTTTTATTATCACTGTTGTGTGTTATGTCAAACTTCTCTATATAACTATATTATATTTTATGCATATGTCATTGCTTAATTATAACAAATGCAAAATTAATGACAAAAGAAATTGGCTTCACTTTGTACACAGAAGCATTGTAATATTAAATGTGTTTGCAGTTAGGCTCCCTAACTAGAAATTGTGATTCCATTATAATGCATTAAAAATACTTTTTTAGCTTACATTACATACAGGCTTTGTAGGAAGTGTTACTCAAAATTTGATGATTCTTTTTCATGATGTCTCAAGGTCAGGTCCACAAGAACAGAGAAAACTCTCAGTAATAGGAGCAAATGTAACAGAATCTTATTTGTAGAAACAGAACTGTATTGCAATCAGTCAGTCAGTCAGTCTGTAGCTCAGCTGTTTCGTCAGAGCTTTTCTTCACCATGGGGAAGTCGTGTGGAGGTTTGGGTCATGCGGGTAATGAGCGCTTCTGTCCCTTTGGCGCTTCAGACTGCTGCCATTCATTTCCCTGGCGCCCACCTACATGTGCACGCATGTTCTCACTGATGCTGTTGGACAGCACTATCTTACCTCCTGGCATCACGCCATGTATCAGCCTACAGTCTCAGCTTCAGCAGCCATTACCTCAGCCGTCGCTAACTGACATGAATGGATAAATGAAGTACAGACAGAACATAGAAGAAAGAGTTCATGCAGCACTACCACACTGATCACATTTCAACACTGAGCCACTGATGTTCAAACGTGTAGTTGGATTGTGTTGAGCACAGCAGTGGCAGTCCCGGTTTCATGGGTAAAATTAACCAAGTTAAACTGTGCTAGTATAAAACTATTTACAAACAATACAAATTTCAGCAGTGTATAGTAGCCCATTTCCACATAAATCTTATGGCTCATTTCACTGAGCGGTGTGGTACAGCTCAGTACAGTAGAGTTTAATTCGGGACCACAAACCCAAAAAGGCTTACGTTTCATTTCAAGCAAAGAAAAAAAAAACATACAGCAGATCTTGTTCTTGTTTCTCACCATGTGGCTGTTTAAAGATGACACAATTTGTTTGAGCTAAGGCTGCAGACTGCAGGCTGCAAGGAAAAACAGCCAAAAAGCATGCGCAAGTGCCAATTCTCTGTCAACCAATCAACGTTTGGCTGGGAGTCTAGCTACACCCTTTAGTAGACTGTGCATGTGAAACTATTATAAAACCAGCCTTCATTTGCCTATATATATATATATATATATATATATATATATATATATATATATATATATATATATATATAGCGCATGATGTGCCAATCACCATGTAGAAAATAGTAAATGTGTAAACAAATGTCCAATTTCAGCCTCTATTTAGGGGGCAGGGTTTATATCATAGAGAGCATTATCAGGAACTCAGAGAAATAGGAGGACTCAATTGCTGTGACAATCATGAGAGAAAAGTTTATTAGAGAACTTGAAGAACATAAGCAGTCTCAGTGTGACAGTAAAAATCTGTATTCTCTCTGACGGTGGTTCCCATGCGCACAGCACAAACATCAGCGAGCATGCAGGAAGAGGGGAACACCAACAGGCAGAGAACTGCAGGTAGCAGCACCAAAAGACGATTCCTGGGCTCAGCAAGTGACACGATCTTGCTACTAACTCCTCGTCTTAAGGTTCCTGAACACAAAAGTCAGCAGGTAATAACAGAACGCATACATAGGACTACAGACCATGCAACATTCACATGGCATGGCATAGCATATAGTCAACTGACAACAAGAGGTAGACACAGCTGGGCATATAAAGGGTAGAGGAGTGACAGGTGTGGGAGATTAGCTCGTGATCAGCTGATTATCCAATCACAAGCTGCAGAGAAATGACAGGACAGGACAAACAACAGGAAGAGCCAATGTCACACCCTGAACCTGTGACAAGCATTTGATTAGACAGAAAACGTGGAAAAGTTGATTTGCCGCATAATGACTTTTTCATAAAATTGACTTTTTATGTTATTATTTAGACTTTTTTATTTAATAATTATGATGTACTAAACCATGTTGTTTATGCGGCGGAAATTGGTTTCCATACAGCACATAAGAAAATTATTTGTGAATAATTTGTTTCAACAAAATCTAATAGAAAGTCTAAAAAAAAATAGCATGCAAGTCCAAAGTTTCATCACAGACAGTGATCATGAAAGCATACATATTATAGTATAAATGCTAATGCTGAAACATTTGTTATGGTTATAGGCCAATGTGTAAACCAAATGTTTCGAAAAGGACAACACTGTACATTCTATCCCCCTACACTGCCCCCCTAAACCTACCCATCAAAGGAAACATTCTGCTTTTTTACTATCTCAAAAAACTCATCCTGTAAGCCTTTTGAAAAATGGGGATCACTGACTGGTCCCCACAATGTAATATAAACAAGGACACACACACACACACACACACACACACACACACACACACACACACACACACACACACACACACACACACACACACACACACACACACACACACACACACACACACACACACACACACACACACACACACACACACACACACACACGTTTCTTTTTGTGAAATGTGGGGACATTCCATAGGCGTAATGGTTTTTATACTATACAAACCGTATTTTCTATCCCCTTACACTGCCCCTATCATCAAAAGTAAACATTCTGCATTTTTACTTTCTAAAAAAATCCTGTATGATTTATAAGCATTTTGAAAAGTGGGGACATGGCCAATGTCCACATATTTCACCCTCTCCTTGTAATACCTACTATGTCATACCCATTATACACATTTGTGTCCTCATATTTCACAAAAACATGCCCACACACACACACACACACACAGCTGCAAGCACTCATACATGTATTATGCTAATAAGCTCAGGCTACTGAGGATGGTAATACATTTGCATTATGTTGATGCCCAGATCCAAACTAAATGGCATCCAAACCATGAATCTAGCTTGATCCAATTTGAATTAGCTGTAATTTCTAGGGGTTTAATTTAGACCTTCAGTATGGTTTTTAATCATCAAAAAAACATGCAAAGACTAAATATAGTTTGTGGAAGCACAAAATTGCTGGACAGACAAACAGAAACACTGTATAGTTTAGCTTTAAAAACAAGTGAAATGATTGCAGCCAAAGCCATTTCACAACAATTTCAGCAAGATGACACTTGATTGCCGAAACATCATGGCTACTTTAGAAGCTTATTTTTACAATAAAGTTATTTATTGTATTTATTTTTTTCAATGTGTTAAACACTGTAGTCCAGCTGCTAAATATGCTGCAACAAACTGACTTTGAATGCCATTAACAAGATTACGTGACTTAAATGAAATCTGACTTGATTAAATTGTTATTTTGAGTGACTGGAAATTGATCGTTCAGCAAGTGCAGTGTGCGTTCATCAGCCGGCTCTGAACAAGTAATTACTGCACTTAACTGAACAAATTACATTAATTCATTATCCACTATTTTTGACTATCCTGATTCCAGCTATAAATGAAAAAACACAGCATATGGTGCACATTCAATGCAAGCCAGCATATGGTGAAGTAAAAAGTTTTACTTTCACACAAATTTCACACACAATGCCTGTCCATCTGTTGGATTTTAGTAACACAGTAGTACTATGTTTATAAAATTATATAGGAGAGAGAGATCATCCTGGAACTTCAAACAAACAATTTCATGAGAGACAAAAGTACTTAAAGATGTCATGAACTGGCTTTTATATAAAATATATATACTGTTGTCTGAGGTCAACTAATGATGTTTGTGTGGTTGTTACATTTAAAAACATTATAACCAATAAGTAATAGGCTCTTTTCTATACTGGTTTTGAGGCTCTCTCCAAAACGCTGGGTTTTGGTGGGTGTGCTGTACTGGAGACTTAGAAGTAAATGCCCATGGCTATGATTGCATAAGATTAGCATATTTAATTAGCTCAAAGCTCCCCTCTCAGTTCACATGAGGGAGAGGAGAGATTGAGGGAGAAGTGTCAACCGGAATGATTTTCTTGATCACAGGGCTCGTAAACGTCTTTATCAAACAAACACAATGATTTATCTCTCATCCACCCGCGATTGATTAGACTATTATTTTTATATTACACATAGCTTGCAAGATCGGTCGATATAAGTGCGAACCACGCACACACACACACACACGTGCGCCCACCCGCGCCGCCCTTCAAATGTCAAGTCGAGACTCGAGAGACAGATCAAGAACAGAATATTATGAGATTAATCGGCCTGCCGGGCTTTGCGAGCCCTGTCCCATACATGTCTGAGTCCAGCGTGCTAAAGGTATGTTATGTTAGACACGTACACATAAGCAAAATGATCTATAACAATGCAATACTATCACATAAAAAAAACATGTTTTACTCACATAAGTGTGTTGCACCATTCCTGTCGGACCCAAATCCAGCATCGACCGGAGATTTGTTTACAAACGATTCCGCTGTAAAATGAAGTGAACATGCTTCACCACGTGAGCTGGAACTTCATTAAAAATAAAGTTCAACCACACATTCCTTATTAGGATCCGAAGGAACCACAACCAGGAATAGCGCAATATCTTGCTATCTTCCTCTGCATGTTTATTGTTGTTGGCTAGCTAGCACAAGCCCTCCATGAGTCGGTGGGCAAGGCTACTGGATTAGACGCGAAAAAAACATTACAATTGTATGGTGACAATGGCCCTCCAGGAGTAGAGTTTGACACGTGCCATACATTAACACCTTCAAGAGAGCAGCATGAGCATCTTAAATAGGTGTCATTTGAAATGTAATTTGAAAAGTAGTCCAACCCACATTACTTAGATTATCCATATGTTAAACCATGGCTCGCATCTTCTGCTGTAAAATCAGAATTAAAGAACAATCTCAACTGTTAAATAACAGATATAAGATTCAAATAATATCAGATTTATCTTATTTTAAATAAAAAATTAAATTAAATAAAAAGATGAAAAATAAACTTCAGTAAGAAATGTACTGTTGCTATGGTAAAATACATGTGCAGTGATATCTTCCAAAGAGTTTTATTTAATTTTTGCACTATTTTTTCCCAATACAGTGTTGATATGGCAACTAGTAAATACACAAAATTTCATCATCCTGGTATGTATGGAAAATGTTAAACCATTTTATAACTAAACCCGCGTTAGGTTGTGCCCTGCGCTCCCCTATGTTAGAATGAATTCTTCTCTAGTGATATTAGGAACTCAATAGGTTCTTGAACTAATCATTCTTTTGAGCCGGTTCTCAGCAAGTAACCGGTCGAGCCGGTTCGCAATCAAACTGAATCGAACTTAAGTTCCGTGTTGATGATGCAAGAAGCAAAAGCCGAAGTAGCACGTCTGACTGAAAAAGAACCGATTGAGGCGGTTCAAAATTTTTGCATTGGATTACCGAGGCGAGGCTGATTGAGTTGACGGCACAAGTCTGAGGCACGTAGACTACTGGAAATATGCTTATTATGATGACTACTGTTATTAAATAACATTTTATTGAAATGTTAAATATATTTTATATATAAAATTTAAATATATAAATTTACTGTAATTTATTATGCATGCAGATTATTGTAAAGAAAAATGTATACGTTTATAAGACTGGTTTATTCTTTCTATACACTAGCTACTTTAGACACGTAACATATCCGCGTTTGTTGATCAGTGCTTGCAATGTATACTGTAGTTGCGCAATGTTCTGTTGAATCCGACGCGAAGGATAAATTAATTAACTGAAAACAACACAAACACCATTAAGTGAATGAAAGGCAACAATCAGAAAATGCACTCACACAAATAACTACTTGATTGGTTCAATATGCGTTTATACAGGTTATTACTTTATTTGAATGGTCCCTTTATATAACATGACACAGAGAAAAAAAACGAACGTGCTTTTTATTAAAAAGCATAAAAGAAATGCATTGTGACTTCATTGCATGATGAGGTCAGAAACCTATAAATCGGCTTTTTGAACCAGGTCATTGAGCCGAACTGTCCGAGAAGAACCGGTTCGTGGAAATGAATTGGACTTTGCACCACTAATATCGTCCTAATGCACAGCGAGGAGGAAAGTTTGAGTGGACAAAGACTTTCCAAGGATCACAGATGGAGAATTGCAGAGATTAGTTGAATCTTGGGGTCAAAAAAAAAAACTACTGACCCCTATATGCCCACCTGTTGTTTGTGTAACATGCTGCAATGAGACTTAAAAGGTTGTGTATCCAAACACAGCTTTATTAGGATAATCCACTTTTGTATAAAGGCAAAAGGTAAAACACAGACATGTCCAAAAGGGTCATCCATGCAATAGGCAAGTTATCCAAAACCAAGACACAAGAAACCAGGGAAAATGCTCAAAAATGCAGTAAAACAATAAACAAGACTTTGCAATGAATGAATGAAATAACTAGCCTTATATGCTAAACTAGATAATGAGACACAGGTGGATGTAATCAGCGATGATGAGTCCGGGCAGTGAGTTATGGGAAATGTAGTCCTTGATGGAGTGACAGTCTGGGGTGAAGTGCCCTATAATCACAGGAACAGTGCCCTATAAGTGCCCTATAATCACAGGCACTCTCACCGGTGATTTGTGACAGTTTGGGAGGGTTTCGAGAAAAATCCTTTTTGCTCATCCAGAAACAGACTCCCGTATATTCAGTTGTCAGACACGACTGGAATTCAAAAGTGAGGTTCTGTGGTCAGATTAAAAGTAAAAGAGAGCTTTTTGACAGAAAAGAAGATTTGTTGGTTCAAACAGGGATAAAAAATTTACCTCATGCCCACGGTTAAATATACTGCTAGATCTTTAATGTTGTGGGCCTATTTTTATTTAAATTTTTATTTTTTTTGCTGCAGGTCCTATATATCTTGTTCAAATACATGGTATCATGCAAATACCAACAGATAGCAAATACCAATAGAAAAAAAAAAATCTAAACCTGACCACTTCTGTTAAAAATCTTATAACGGGCTGTGGTTGGATCTTTCATAAGGACAATGATCCAAAACAAACATCAAAGTCAAATGTGTCACTGAAAACACAAAAAACGTTTCGGCAATGGTCGTCCTAGTCCCCTGACCTAAACCCTATAGAAAATGAGTGAGGTGAACCGAAAAGAAGAACCACCAACATTGAGCTCGGAATCTGAAGGATCTGGAGGGATTTGGTATGCATGAATGGTCTCTGATCTCCAAACTCATCAGGTCTTATAGAAGGAGAATAATTATAGCCAACGTGTTTAGGAGAAAAGCATTTTATAATGGTTACCCCCCCCCCTCTTTAATTATTTTACTTAAATGAAAGGTTAGATTTCTGCACATTTTTAAATAAAAGATCAAAATTATAAACATTGCAGATTTATTTTTACAGCCATCTTTGATTTCAAGGTTACGTCTTGTACAGTAACTGTTACAGAAAAGTAAAGCAAAACAAAGACACTGTCATCAGTTTACTGAGACAGAAACACTGCCTCTTTGCCTGATTTCTTCCTCGAAGTCATACAAAAATTAATATTATTTTTAATGAGACAGCAGTCTTTAGCTCTCAACAGTTAAACAAGAACTTCTAAAACTTAAGCACATCAAACAAACATGTCATGTGTCACCCACTTGGGTTGAGCGCTCAGAATTTGGGATTCCATGCATAGGGACAAACAAATAGGCAAATGTTCTTGCAGAGAAACAGCTTTGTTTGAGGATCTTCAACCCAGCAGCACATAACACTTGTTTCTAAGGTTTGACTGGAGATAAACACACACAAAAAAAGCTGGGGAGTACAAGCTGAGGATCTGGGCTATAATGGGGGATGATGGAGTTTGTCGTGTGTTGAGGGACTGACCTCCTCCCACCCCTGTGGCCATGATGCCAGCCGATCGAAAAGCCTTGCACATAAATGGGATTAATGCAGAACCCCATCGGCAATCATTACACATTCTCTTTAAAGCATGCACCACAACTCCAAATAAGCATTTGGCCTGCCGTTTGTAAATGATTCAAAGCTGAAAATTGAAAGTAAAATCGCAAAGGGAGTGGATTTAGGGAGGAGAAGGAGGACTTTCTTGACAGAAATAAATAAACTGGGGGAAAACAGTTTCATAAAAGCGCTGTCTCAAAGCAGATGGGAAGAAATGTAATGGGTTTAATGTCTCTCTCTGTGTGTGTGTGTGGGCATGTTTTTGTGACATATGAGGACACAAATGTGTATAATGACATGGGTATGACATAGGTATTACAAGGAGAGGGTGAAATATGAGGACATTGGCCATGTCCCCACTTTTCAAAATGCTTATAAATCATACAGGTTTTTTTAGAAAGTAAAAATGCAGAATGTTTCCTGTGATTGGTAAGTTTAGGGGTAGAGGCAGTGTAAGGGGATAGAAAATAAGGTTTCTACAGTATAAAAAACATTACGCCTATGGAGTGTGTGTGCGCGTGCGCGTGCGCGTGCGTGTGCGTGCGTGTGTGTGTGTGTGTGTGTGTGTGCGTGTGTGTGTGTGTGTGTGTGTTGGGGCGGTAACACCTCCAATAGTATTATATCCAGCCTTGTCAAGTTGTAATAACTGTGCAGTTAGCTAAAGCTTTTTAGACACTTACTATGCATTTATTTATTTTCACATCAAAACCTATATACAGATATACAATACTCATTCAAAATTGGAAATAAATTGTGGTGATTATAAAAGATTTTAAACAGAAACTTTATGAAGTAAAATGAATATGGTTTCAGATTGGGTGACTAATCAAATTCAACTCGACTGTGTCCAAAGAAAACACATTCTTAGAAAAGGTTAGAACCTTTAAGGGTTCTGTCAGGTGCTTCATATGTAGAACCTTATAGAGGTTCCCATAATATGATTTTTTTATGTATTTAGTTTTATTTATTTTTAAATTAATTAAACAGCTTGTATCTATACTTTATCATTTGGGGGAAAAAATAACAATAACCTGTTAAACGTGAATGCATTATGCAGTCATTTAAGACATTTCTTCCTAAAAATAACTATTTTGGCATACAGCATTCTTTAACTTGAAGATCCCAAGGATTCTACATAGCCCCATTCCATTTTTGTACATTTATTCTGTCACTGGTAGATTTACAGACAAACGGTGTAAAACATGTTTCAACTAAAATATTTTTTGTGCAGCAATACATGCTGTGAAATTCAACGTTAGTTGAGACATGCACGTCTCAAAAAAGAAAGTGAATATATGAGGGTGTTTCGTTACACAAACATGAACAGATGCTTTGCAAATAACACATCCTTCATTTCTGTCCAATTAAGAAGAGACAAATTACACCTTAATTAATATACTTTTCATATATTTCACATGCATTTCCTCAGGTAGACCAAAGATAGACTAGAGATAAATTTGGAGAATGTAATTGTTCTGCCTTTTAAAACCAATTATGACTATTTTCAACAAAGACGTAAAGGAGAGACTGTAAAAAACAAGAGTCTTCAGCAGTGGCCCATTTTACACCTTCATCCAGATAAAAAGCTAAAAAAACAAAAGCTGCTCGAGCCATGACAAGAGCCTCTACAGCAATAAGCTTTGATGAAATATAGTTCAAGGAGAGATGCAGTGTTTTCACTCACACCATGTCTTTGTCATTTATTAGTAATGGAACATAGGGAGCTTCATAAATAACCGGGCATTCTCTCCTTTCTTCAGCACTGAAGTATTACGCTCACACTGAGTAATAAATGTTATTACCCAGGTGTATGCTACGATAGACGTGTGCGGCGTGTGTGTGTGGAATGCTGTACTTTCATGGTTTCTTGGTTCAAGGCGAACCAGTGTTCCTTGAGCTGTGACGCCTTGAGCAGAAAGTAATCCTGCATATTACGACAAAGCCAAATAATATGCCTCCGGTAAATCTCTATCAGTAAGAAACAGGTGTTTGTAAATGAGAAAACTGTCAATCTATAGTTTTAAACAGAGGCGGTGCGGAGCCATCAGCGGTCCTCTAAGACACCAAGAAAAGAAAAAAAACTCAACTCTACAGAGGCTTATTTCACCTGCTCTGCAAAGATCATTTCAAAGCATCTTTAAGCCTTAATTGAGCAGGTCAAACCAAATAGACATTTTGCTTTAATTCTGTTTTTTTTAAACTATTTCCCATTAAATTTAGGACAGTTGATGGTGACCTAGCTCCTGAAAAGAAATGACCAAAAACAAACAAACAAACAAACAAACAAAAACTATCATTATGCAATAAAATAATAAAATACTATTTGTAGGCTTGATTTACTTATTTGTTTACAATTAAAATAAATTAAATAAAACATACAAAACTGGCCCCTTAGTTCCAGTGAAAGGAACTCAAGACATTTTGGACAATTTTCTGCTCACAACATTGTGGGAACAGTTTGGGAATGGCCCTTCCGGTTCCAACATGACTGCACACCAGTGCACAAAGCAAAGTCCATAAAAGTCCATCGTGGTGTTGCTCTATGCAAAAAGAAGCTGCACATTTTTTTTCCCAAATGTCTTCTTTTGTATACCAGAAATCATGCCAGCATATGTGTTTGAAACAACTTGAAGGTAAAAAAATGACAGAATTTATATTGATATGTGAGCTTACCCTTTAATGTGACTGTAGTCAAACAAATGCTGTTTGATTCAAAACAGAAACACTGTGGTCATCGTCTGCTGCTCTTTGCTTTAAAAATCAATAGATTCATTAATCACCAAAACACACATTAGCTTCACAAAAGCCCAGATAATCTATTCAGCAAAATCAAATAGCCTACAGCAGCCACTGCCATCACAACTGCCCATGGTCATCGCATCCTCACTCCTGCCATAATCTGTGAAGCGAGCTTATTTATAACCATATAACAATGTGCTATACGCACAGTATGCAAATCACATTGAAATAATTAAACCGTTTTAAGCACATGCAAATGGCTGGATGTGTGGGCTTCATTAGCGGAGGGGAGTGTGTAAGTAATGTGTCGAGCGGGAATAACTGCTGCCTGAGAGAGAACGAGAGAAAAGGGCGACGGGATGAGAGTGGGCATATGATACGCCTGAGAACAAAGACAGAGCTATAAAAGACAAAATGGCCCTGACATTACAGCATTCTGCCTTTTCCCCCCTTCAGATTGCCTGGCATTCATCTCTGCGCTAATTCTCCTGACTAGTCTTGTCACAAACAACCAAGATATATCCAGCTCTGGAGCCACTGTAAAGCAATTATATAAGCTTCTCCAACAGCGAGGCCCTTGATCGGAGCTCATTAAACACAACGATTCGCTGCTGCCTGCGTGCATGCAGTTCAGGCCACTGTCTAGTTAGAAAGACTTTTATAATTATGCAGACTGCTGCTATTCTCCCACTGGTGCCTGCACCAATGAAGGTTATGGCAATTAACAACCTCACACACTGCCTGGCTTACAAGAACTGCACAGGAGAAGGAGGGTGAACTGTTTCCTTTTTTTGACCGTTTCGACAAAACGCCAGGACTGATCTGGTTTTCCTCCCGATGTGAGAAAAGACACAATAACATATTTAAAAACTTCAAAATGAATTAGTGGGCCTGATTGTTTTACAGTCAGTCCGTATAAAGCTGTTTTATAAATACTTACTTACTTATAATTACACTTGTTTGTGGTTAGTCACTGTGGTCTTATGACACTGAACATGAATTGTAAACGGATAATAGATATCTCAAATGGTGTTGCCATGGCAAGAGATTAATGTCAAAAAAGAGAAACAGGAAACAAGAGTCTCATATCTTTTCAATAATAAATGATACCCCATTTAGTTATATAAAAGATAATAAAATCATAAGAAATAAACAGTATTCTGTTTTTATGATTCTATTTTAATTGTCTCTCCTAAAACCAAAATAAAACTGGCAAGTTAGCCTTTATTGCAAAATCAATCTTAAAACTGAACATTATTCCTTCCCATTATTCAGTAATCATTGATGCTTGTTTAGCTTTTGTGGTAATTATCTTTTCAGATTCCACTTTGTTGTCAGTGCAAAGCAAATGATTACACAATAATCTAACCAGAAGTGCAAACAGCAATGTGTGCATGTGTGAGAGTAAAAGTATTATATATATTTATGTTAGGGTGTATTCATGGTACAAATGGCAGACCAGTCATCACAAGTTACATCATATACTAGTTGTAAAGGAGGTAGAAATTGTCAATGATTGACACAGTGTGAAATATTATGAAGGGGGATTTGATTAAGTATTTAACAGAAAAACATTTCTGAATCTTTAACTTTTAATAAGAGCTGACATACAGAAGCTTATATCTATGGTTTGTTTCCCATCATTCATGGTCATGAGGTCATTCATTAAGTGAGTTTTCTGCATTAACCTGATTCTGGTTTAAAGGGGGGGTGGGGGGTGAAACACTCAGTTTCAGTCAACAGTCAATCTCATGTCAATCTTGAGTACCTATAGAGTAGTATTGCATCCTTCATATCTCCGAAAATTCTTTAGTTTTATTATATTTATAAAAGAAATATAGGCTGTACCGAGTCTTTCCGGAAAAAAACGAGCGCCTGGAGGCGTATCGTGTGGGCGGAGCTAAAGAATGACGAGTGCGAACAAAGCGGTGACGTCCTCAAGCGTCGAGAAACCCATGGCTACCGATCTCAGCTAATAGATATATGATCCAGAATCAAATTCGGAGGCTGAAATAAATTGAACAGGAGAAACAGCAACAGCAGGACGTCCGTCTCTGTGGTATGTACTGTATTTAGTCAACATTTGTGTGTGTTTACTCTCAGTTTATGAGGACATGATTCGGTTTATGGACTATTGTATGCGACTAAACCTTAGCAGTAGTAAGCAAAACGGTTTTGCCACGTCAGACTAGTGTAACGTCATACATAGAATAACAATGGAGTAACGTTAGTGCATTTGAATGACGAAGCACGTGATCGTGTCGTTTACAGATGTTTACTCACGTGACGATAAGCAACAGCACAGACATTTGAAGTAGTTTTACTCACCGCCTGCTTCCAAAGCAGGACCGAACCTTTATGGCTTGGACCGCTCCCTCAAAAACACACTTCTTTGGTATGATTTGGTGAAGTCCTGTGACAGCAGTGACCGTGAAAATCCACTTTGCGATGCGACTGAAGCGATGTTGTGAAGCTTCCCGTCATTTCTGCGTTCAAATCGGTTCAAATGCCGATCGGTTCAAATGCCTTCCCGGAATGCTGTGCTGAAGCGTTGAAATCGCTTGATGTCACCCATAGGAATAAAGTGGAGCGGGGCGCGGACTATAATGACATAAGTTTTTACGGACAAGTGGATCTGCAGCTGAGCAAGTGTTTATGGGCGTGCATTTCCTCTCTCGCTCTAGTCACACGCGCGCGCACCCTACCGGGAGAAGAGCCCGTACGGCCCATACAAGGACCTTCCGCTCTTATTAACGTCAAGCCGACCCATACTCGAAAAAAACTCTCTGAAACTTGTGAGAAACCGGAAGGAGTATTTTTGACACAGAAATACTCCATCAAACGTCCAACATTATTTTTTGAAACTTTGTCTATGTTTAGGATGGGAATGGGAAGTCTTTAACAGAGTAAAAAGCTCAGTATGCATGAAACAGCATTTCACCCCCCCCTTTAAGGTCAACAGCTAAATCATGTGCAGGACACAGGGAGGCCACAGCATCTACAAGCCAACCAGCAACATCGAACAGAGCTTGACCACTGTCCAGAGGGTGTCTTACCATTAGTTAAATCTGATTGCAAGCTAAACTACATTTTCCAAAAGGAAATAAACACCCAAATTCCTCCAGAGTGTTTTATGGGTTTTAAAAAAGAATATTCTCTCTCATCTGGATGTGATTGATGGTGATTAGAGAACAGACACGAAAGAGATTCTTGTGTTATTCTTATAAGAGTAAAAGAGGGAGGAAAAGAGGTTCATAAAAAGAATATCTTAGAATACATCTTAGCAAAGGATTTTGAAGAAAATGTTGAAGGGTGTTCTAACTGAATCACTACAAAACCAACAACACAAGATATCCATTTAGTGGGAGTACGAAATGGAAATAGACTGTATAAAAACATTGATCTTCCTGTCTTTGAGAAGACCTGATATCCTGTGGATATATAGCTTTAGATTTTAGGTTATATTGATCATGTCGAAAAAAATGGCTAGCTCGCCAGCCGAGACGATTCGGAGAGCGAGAGGGGAAGAAAGAAGGAGGGAGGTAAATTTAATCCTAAATTGAGTGGAAAAGGGTTATTCTCAGGGTCAGCATCAGCATTATTGAAAATGTCATCGATATGAGATAGACACGTTAGTTTCACTGACACAGAGCAAACTCAAGGGCCATACATGGCCTTAAAGTCACATTTAATTGGAGAATTCCCCAAGTAAATAAAAAAGGTGACATTTTACCTTCTGTCTGGGTCCAGAATGCTAAGCTGACTACTGGCCTGAAATGTCAAGATGGAATAATTTGAGCTGATATTCCTGCCCTATAGTTTCCCTTTGCTCCATGAAAATCACAAAGGTCAAGCTTTCACTTGACAACCATTCACTCGAAGCAAAGGACGTATACAGTGATCACAGGGAAGGGAGTGGTCAATGGCCTCTGCAGCTTAGACATTTACAGGAGAGTTTGTGAACAATCACAGGATCACTTTTAGAGACAACTACTCCATTGAGGTATGTAGCTATTAGACACCAGTGAGGTTTTCATTTTAAAATCTCTTTGCTGGCTCATCGCTCGATTAAAAATGGAAACTAACTGTGTTTTATTTCCAAGTTGGAAACCACATGCAGCTTAATGATTACTAACATGTATTAAAGTATTCCACTCTGAACATTTTCTGTTAAACTTACCCAGTAAGTAAATTAAAGAATCACACGGAGAAAAAGTGCCATTGATTTCATATTCATATAAATAAGTAGATGGCACAAAAACTTGCTGAAGCACCTTCCTAAACATGTGGAAATTTGTCTGATCCGTAACGTGATCGCGGACAGCAACACAAAGTTGATTCTGCACAAATTGTATCTAATTTTTTATGTTTTTAAAAATGTTGCAGATTTAAGTAGCAAATTAGAATCAATAAAATAAATGTTTATATTTTGAGACAAAGGTCTTAATGATTTTCAGTTTTGTTTGTTGTTCCATTATTTTTCAATAATGGAAGAATATGTAAAAACGATGGTATTTGGGGCACATCTGTTGTAGCTGCAAAAAGCACAATAATTAACATGATAATAAACTGCTGCAGAATTTCCGGTTGTTGACATTACATGATTAGATTCAGATGGTAAATATCATGTATTAAATTGGGGGTGTCCACCATAGAGATAATACCCATATTTATAATGAAACAATGTATAATATCAATCATATCATATAATAAAATAACATTCATTGTTACTACTGTAAATCTCCTTCAGTGCTTTCAGAATATTTACTTTTTTATTATTTTGTTTCTGTGTTTCTGTGTAAAATATATTTATATTAACATTTTAATGAGAGTATTTAAATTTTTAATGACATTATTAAAATATACATATTTTATATTAGCTTAAAGGTGGGGCAAGTGTTATTTCAAAACCGTTTGTGTTGTTGTGATCGCTATACCTCTAATCTGGTCATAATTGTTATAGATTCGCTAGTTGGATTGTTGGCTTGTGTTCTATCGAGTTGTCATGAGAACGTCTGATGGTTATTCACTTTTTCATTGAATATTGGATCTGTAGCACACAGATTCTACCATAGTCGTCGCCTGGTATGTGTGAGGCGGAGCTATCAAAATAGGGCCAAGACACTTTTTGGGGGTCAGGGCATGTTTGTTTTGGTGAATTGAAATAACAGCAACGGTTACCAGAAAGCACGGTTCTTTAAGTATTTGAATCAATACTGTGTGTCTTTTACCCTATGTGTGGGGTAAAAGGCCCCCTCGCCATACAAAGTTCTGTCATGAAAGACACATCTTCATCTTGAGTGGTTCTTGCTGTATCAGTAACAATTGAGCTTGTGTGCTTAACCTTCAAACACTCAGGTAGCAATTGCTTTAGCAGTGCAGCATGCTTTCAGTAACCCTCCACCTTCCCCAGCTCCACCTGCATATATCTGCTATGGGTAATTCATGTACACTCAATATACAGTAGTAGCATAGCGTAGCAGATCTATTCCATAAACAGCAAACATATCAACATTGTCATACACTCTGAGAGTTGTCATGACAGAAATACATTTATATGATTTTCAAACAAAATTAACCACTTCTATGATCTAATTTCAAACTAAATCTGTTTTTCTTAAGGTGTGGCTTAAGCCCTGTTGTACATATGGAATTCTATTAAGATCCATTAAAGTTATCACCAGAAAATAATAATTTTGGCATTTATTAAGGGTGAGTTCACACTTGTAGTTTGGTTTGTTTGGTTCATTTGGTGCAAAATCAAAAAACAAAAACAAAACATATAGTACTGGTCCGCTTAGCGTTCACACTGGCATTTTTAACAGTGAACCTAATGTTACCAAACCAAAGGCATAGGGAGATGGTCACAACCTGATTGGTTGGCTTTTATTACATATTTCGGGACGGAGCTTACCAAACATTCAAAACAATGCTGTGTGCTGGATTAAATGTGATCCTTTTATGCATGTACATATGCTTTTATTTTTACCATCTGAGTTCAAAACTTTCAAAACAGCCCCAGGATTTCCTTCGTTGTATGCAGAAACTAAGCTGCAAAAGAACTAAACTCTGCTGCAAAAGAAATGACATCAGGTCCTTTGATGAGAAGAACAGGTATGCTTTTTGTGCGTTTTTTTTCTAGCATCTTCGAAACATGCTCGTCAAAAAAAAATATTGATGAGGCACAGCTCCTCATTGCTCCACATTTGCCCTCTACTCATTTTGGATACACCAATCTTTCTGCATTGTCAAATCAACTGACTTGTAGTGTCGCATCTTGTGACATTATATCCTGTTTTTGGTTCGCTTACATGTCTTTGGTCTGTGTTGCATTCATATATCAATTAAACTGCACCAGAGTTTGTTTGAAAGCAGACCGAGACCCATCTTTTTTAGCGGTCTCGGTCCGCTTGTTTGGGGTGCACCAGGGTTTGGATGGCAGCTTTCACATATGTTCAAATAAACCACACTAACCAAGAAATCTTCTCAAGGTTCATTTGAATCGAACCAGACACAACAAGGGTGAACCAAGCCTGCAGTATCCCTCTCACAAACTGAAGCTTTCGCGCCTCGATCACCCCTCCGGTGACTAGTCCCAGTATAGCTGACCCTCTGTGTTTTCTAATGGATGCGAGGCAAACTAAACAATAAAATTACACCTCTAATATTTTTCCCGCCAAAGTTAGTTAATGACATTGAAGGCAGTTATCATCACGATGATTTGATTTCAAGCATTTGTTTTTAAAATAAGTTTAGTTTTACTTAGTTATCTGATGCTATAAAAAAGGGGGTGTGACGTCATGATTCACAGCTGAGATCAACGTCTTCTCTGAGTGAAGTTGTCACTGAGGCACTAACAGACTTTTTTCAGGATTTTTGGGAGCAGATTGGAGCTTTAGCTTTAATTTCTACATTTCCATAACTGTTTATTTCACACCAACATAATTAATTGTTCTGCATCTGTGAGAGTATGGGCGGGCTTTTGATATTGCAGCTGCACTTCCTGCTCTACTTCCTGCTCTCTACTCCGGTCCCGAAATCGCTACTGCGCAGACTCGGTCCCAAGATGTCAGTGCCATGCAGGCCGCCCGAAAGCTTCAACTCTGGCAAGCGGAAACGGATGATGTCGAGTCATCCATATTTTTTTACGGTCTATGGTGTTAACACACTCTAAACTCACCTGAATGCACATAACTACAATGTCCAGGAGTAATGTGAGAGGCAACTTTGTAAGACATTAATTTTGAAACCTAAAATGAAGCATGAAGCTGATTCAGACTAAAATACCTACCATAGCAAAGTGTTAAAACTCTCTCAGGTTATTTCATTCCTGTACATGAACCAGAATACAACATGAAGAAGAATCTCAGTATCCTACATAAGTAGAGCAGACTGCACTCAATAAACACTTTCCAAATAAGAGATTGTGCTGGTCTTTCAGCTTTATTCCAATTAACCAACATGCTTGATTAACAAACACACCCTTAAACAGTCTTTGATCGTTTAATGATCAGATGCATTAGAGATAATTAGCTGTAAGATTGTGTTCCTCAAGAAAACTCTTAGAGCCTTGAGTGTAATTACTCTCTGGGAGAGATGAGCCATTCGCACAGGCAGGATGGACGCAGTGAGGTCATATAGAGTCTGTATAATGCACTGCTGTGCCGTTTGATTGAATAATTGCATAGATGGAGAATTAAATGTACTATTCGAAGCTCTTGATTACAGAGTTGTGAAGACCTAATAAATGGTATACGGTGAATGAGAGAGCCGATTAATGAGGTGAACAAGCTCTAAAAAGAGCTAATTATGTCCTAACGATATCATTAATGAGGGATTGAAACAATGGCATCTACTTCAGAGATGCAGAATTTATCTGACTCTCATGGAAAATTGTTCATCAATAGGGAGGTTCTTTTCTCCAGGGCATAAATTAAATTAATAATAATCAAGTGTAATACTGTATAAAAGAGCTGTGCAATATAATCCTCTACTTATTGTGACTTTTATATCAATTACACTTATCCATCGAAGTTTAAATGTGCTGTATACTATATACTGCAGATTAAAAAAATAAAAAAAACATATTTTAGAAGATTCTATACGGTGTGCTCTGGTGTTCTTTGCAAAACAAAAAGCTGTCATTTTCCTCAGCTGTCCCAGTTATCCCTGGAGGACAGCAGTAATTTTCACATAGGCATGGAAGATTTATTACTGCTATCTGAAGAAAAGAAAAGAAAAAAAACAGCACAACAAATCTTTTGTTTTATTCGAAAGGAGAAAAAAACTGTTAGATCCTTTGAAGTGGGACCAAGCTCCATATAGATCATAAATATGGTGGTGTATAAGTTCATACATGTGGGAGATGACAATGAAATAAATAATTAGTATATTTGATTTGAATTAATATTTTAACCACCTTGTTATAATAGTGCTTTATAATTAATATATCATGTTGTATATTATATAACTGTAACTATATAACAAATTTGGATATATTAATATAACAAATTATACTGTATAACACATATCCAAATACATCTTAAGCAAACTAACCCTGGAACATAACTGCTCTGCAGCTTTTGGAACTGAAAAGTTGAGGCTTTCCGCTTACTTACTCTTAAACATACCCGTATATGTCACACAACCTGCTTTCTGGAATACTCCCCAGGTATTAAGATTTTGGTTTAGCATTAAGCATTTTGGTCAACAAGATTACGAGTGGATGACAGTAGATTCAGATTCCAATGGGATCTAAAAATGTTTTGAGTTTGTCAACTTTTGACTACTTCTAGGCTGTTTACTCCTGATATCAAAATGCATATTGGTCTTTCAATCATGGAGAATTTCTGTTTGTAGCAAATCATAATGTAATAACTGCACATAATGTAAAAACTAAACATAATGTAATTGTCACGATTCAACAGTGTGAGTGCCCATGATTACATGAGAGGACACTCCACCCCGGACTGTCACTCTATCATTAACTACATTGCCCATGATCCTTTCTCCAGACTCATGTTTACACCTGTGTTCATTACCTCATTACCATGTTAACTCTGCCTATATATACCATGTTCACTCTGTCATTCACTGCAAAGTCTTGTTTTCTTCACACTGCATTTCTGAGCGTTTTTCCTGGTGTCTTGTCTCTCGGTTTTGTTGGAATTCTTGCCTGTGTCCCGGATTACCCTTTTGCCTCTGTCCGATCCGTCCGATCGAGGACTATGCGTAGGACTTCATTGAATTGGCACATCTTTCCACGATGTATATGATATGTTTAATGATATTTTTTTCGACATTTACATTTAATTATTTAGCAGACACTTTTATCCAAAGTGACTTACAAAAAAGGGGAGAGCAATTGAAGCAACGAAACAAACAAGGCCAACAACCTGTAAGAAGTCTCAGTTAATTAGCACAGTACACAATTTTTTTTTGTTTGTTTTTTTGGGACAAATAAACAAAAATTAATGGATAGTGCTATTCTTTATTGGTCAGGTGCAATTGGAAGAGATGTGTCTTAAGATGTTTTTTAAAAATGGCTACAGACTCGGCAGCACGAATTGAAATCGGCAGTTCATTCCACCAGGTGGGAACGGTCCAGGAAAATGTCTGTGAAAGTGATTTCATGCCTCTTTGGGATGGAACCACGAGGCGTCGCTCACTCGCAGAACCCAAGCTTCTGGAGGGTGTGTAAGTCTGAGCAAGCGAGTTTAGGTATATTGGCGCAGAGCCAATGGTTGTTTTGTAGGCGAGAACTAGTGCCTTGAATTTGATGCGAGCAGCCATTGGCAACCAGTGCAGTCTGATGAAGAGAGGCGTAACATGCGCTCTCTTCGGCTCATTAAAGACCACTCTCGCCGCTGCATTCTGGATCAGCTGCAAGGGTTTGATAATGCATGCTGGAAGCCCAGCCAGAAGAGCATTACAATAGTCCAGTCTGGAGAGAACAAGAGCTTGAACCAGGAGTTGTGCAGCCTGTTCTGATAGGAAGGGTCTAATCTTTCTAATGTGTATAAAGCAAATCTGCAGGACCGGGCTGTTGCAGTAATGTGGTCAGTGAAGTTTGACTGGTCATCAATCACAACTCCAAGGTTCCTGGCTGTCCTGGATGGAGTTATGGTTGATGAACCAAGCTGAAAGGAGAAATTTTGATGAAGTGCTGGGTTGGTTGAGAAAACAAGTAATTCTGTCTTTGCAAGATTGAGTTGAAGGTGATGCTCCTTCATCCAGTCAGAAATGTCTGTCAGACAGGCAGCGAAACAAACACTGACTGTAGGATCATCTGGTTGAAATGAGAAGTAGAGTTGAGTGTCATCAGCATAGCAGTGATAGGAGAAGCCGTGTTTCTGAATGATAGAGCCTAATGATGACATGTAGATGGAGAAGAAAAGTGGTCCAAGCACTGAGCCCTGGGGAACCCCAGTAGCTAGATGATGTGACTTAGACACTTCACCTCTCCATGACACCCTGTAGGACCTACCAGAGAGGTAAGACCTGAACCACAGGAGAGCAGTTCCTGAGATCCCCGTCTTCTTAAGTGTTGACAGGAGGATCTGGTGGTTAACTGTGTCAAAAGCAGCAGACAGATCCAGCAGGATGAGCACTGAGGATTTGGAAGCTGCTTTTGCCAGTCTCAGTGCCTCAGTTACCGCAAGCAAGGCAGTCTCAGTCGAATGGCCGCTTTTGAAGCCGGATTGGTTGTTGTCCAGGAGGTTGTTCTGTTCAAGAAACACAGAGAGTTGATTGAACACAACTCGCTCAAGTGTCTTTGCAATGAAAGGCAGAAGGGATACTGGTCTGTAGTTTTCTAAAAGTGCTGGATTCAGAGAGGGTTTCTTAAGCAGTGGGGTTACCCGAGCCTGCTTAAATGCTGTGGGAAAGGTTCCTGTGTGAAGAGAAGTGTTGACAATGTGAGTGAGTGCAGGAGTGAATGAAGAAGAAATGGCCTGAAGGAGGTGAGTGGGTATAAGATCAAGTGGACAGGTAGTAGGGTGATTGGAAATGATGAGTTTAGAAATCATTTCTAAACCATTTTGATGGGGATTATCTGAGCTGCTCAGTTCGACAGCTCAATGGACTTTAGAACAATATATTGACATTGCATTGCAACTGAGCGGTTCTGCATTCACAGTGGGTGTCATGGAAGATGATCATGACATTTCCACTGCATTTGCCGCGCCTGTCTTTGGACAAAATGGCCGCCGAGCCTGTGTCCTGTGGCAAGATGGCTGCCGAGCCTGTCTTCAAACAAGATGGCCACCGAGCCTGTGTCTTCGGACAAGATGGCCGCTGAACTTGTGTCTTTGGACAAGATGGCCACCGAGCTTGTGTCTTTGGACAAGATGGCCGCCGAGCCTCTGTCTTTGGAGAAGATGGTTGCCAGCCCAGAGGCTTTTGTCATATCAGCAGACCTTCCAGAGCCTTGTGTAGTCTCAGCAGATCTTCCAGAACCTCCGGGCCATCACTAGTCCAGAGAGGGCTCCGGCCCCTGTCACGAGTCCAGAGAGATCGTTGTAACGATCATTGTAATGTCTACGTCTCCCGTTTCCCTGTGATTCCTTTTGGTATGTTTGAGTCTTTGGTTTATGTTTTATTATTATGTGTTTTTATCCCCCTTGTGGGTTTTTGTTTTGTATTTATCTTTTATTTTTATAATAAATTATCATTTATCTGCACTTGATTCATTGCACCATTTTTCATTGTGTTGAACGTGATAAAATGATCTGACCATGTCGAGGACTCAGCGAAAGAGGATTTCATCCCACCTACCGCTCCTATTGTCTCATGACCCCAATATGAGCGCATCCCAAGGTTTCAGACCTTAGCATCCTTCCACCAACAAGGGACTGATCTGTGGAAGTTTGTGATCAAGTTCCTTGGAGCGGCGGAGGGATTAAAGCTTAATGAAGGGGCTCTTAAGGACCTGTTCCTTTATGGATCATTTTCCGGTGATCTCAGGTTCAGCGTTCCCGAGTCCAGACACAGCCTGAAGAGCAGTGATGGGATGCTTCATGGTGGCATTCCTGCATGCTTGGGAAAGGCACAGGGCCTTACTCAAAACTCCGGAGGTAGTTCCGGTGGTCCCCGTTCCGTTGGATCATGTTCCGGTGGTCCCAGTTCTGGTGGATTGTGTTCCGGTGGTCCCTGTGTGGGTGGTCCCAGTTCCGGTGGATCGTGTGCCGGTGGTCCCAGTTATGGTGGATCGTATTCCGGTGGTCCCAGTGCCTGTGGATCGTATGCAGGTGGTCCCAGTGCCAGTGGATCATGTGCCGGTGGTCCCAGTGGCGGTGGATCGTGTGCCGGTAGTCCCAGTGCCGGTGGTCCCAGTGCCGGTGGTCCCTGTGCCGGTGGATCGTGTGCTGGTGGTCCAAGTTCCGGTGGATCGTATGCCGGTGGTCCCAGTTCCGGTGGATGATGTGCTGGTGGTCCCAGTGCCAGTGGATCATGTTCCAGTGGATCATGTGCCAGTGGATTGTGTGCCGGTGGTCCCAGTGGCGGTGGATCGTGTGCCGGTGGTCCCAGTGCCGGTGGATGATGTGCCGGTGGTCCCAGTTCCGGTGGATCGTATGCCAGTGGTCTCAGTGGCGGTGGATCATGTGCCGGTGGTCCCAGTGCCGGTGGATGATGTGCCGGTGGTCCCAGTTCCGGTGGATCGTATGCCAGTGGTCTCAGTACCGGTGGATCGTATGCCAGTGGTCCCAGTGCCAGTGGACCGTGTGCTGGTGGATCGTGTGCCGGTGGAACGTGTGCTGGTAGCCTCAGTGCCGGTGGTCGGAGTGTCTGTTGAGACCGTGTCAATTCGTATCTCCCCTGAATTTGCCTCACCGGCACATCATCCTTAATCATCATGTGTCTAGCGAATTTCATACCTGTATGTGAAAAGTAGCAGGAGGGGCATTTCATTGAAGTGTTTTAGGTGACGCTATTAAGCCATTTTGCCACAACCAATCTGAAACCCATATCAGATGTACATTTTTACCACTTCTGATGTATGTGCAAAGTTAAATGACTTTTCAAGCATATTTAGGCCATTAAAAATTAAGTTAATTTGGGAGAGGAATAATAATAGGCTGAGCAATTCCAATAGGGTCCTCACAACATTGGTGCTGAAATGTAAGTGAGAAAATTGCATTATAAACATTTTGTTACAATAATAATGTAAAACTACATTAGTATTACATTATGAGTTTCTACACCGTTTACACATGGTATATTATCTCCTCTCACCATTCCTGATTTCTGATTCCTGATTTCTAAAGCACACTCACCTCATTCATTGAGGTCAAAGCAGAAACTTTGCTGCTCTATGTGTTTTTCAGTTCACGTGTAGATTGTATGACCTTATTTCATCCAGCATACACATAGACCCTCCTCTTAAAGAAATCAGGATAGAAGTAGCTGAAAGTGGACCAAAGAAATTGATTAAAGGTGCCCTAGAATGAAAATTGAATTAACCTTGCCATAGTAAAATAATAAGAGTTCAGTACATGGACATCACATACTGTGAGTCTCAAACCCCATTGCCTCCTCCTTAATATGTAAATCTCATGAATCAAAAACAACACGAAAAATAAGTGCTTCTCAACATAAGGCCAACCGTGATGCAAGCGTTGGGGATCATTTATTTGCACGCCCCCAACATTTGCATATGTCCAAACATGTTCATTGTCAGCCGGAACTGACGGAGCCGAATCATCAGGACTGCAGGTAAACAAACGACACTTGAGGATAGCGAAAACGGCCACTCTCATGACACATATGGCATGTTCAGGCTTTGCAGGGGACGTGAGGACTTTTAATATGTCAACAGTCATGGTTGAGGTTTATTATAATCAGAAACCACAACAATTTATTTCAAAATCGTTCATTTGTTCAGCCCATTTCAAGCAAGCTTCGCAAAGCGTCTTCGCTAAGGGGCAACTGTAAACTTCCTGCAAGCAGTAAGTAATGATTTATCCACTAATTGACTAGCTGTTTAAACAATTTCTGATTAAATTAAAAGTTTCTTAGAGAGACCGCATTGTCTATATAACACAAGATGCTAGTACAGTAACAACAGGAAACTCCATACAAGTACCATACAAAACTAAATAGTGTGTCTAATGACACAATTTATTTTGTATTACAAAATATAACCGCCGATGCGTTGCTTACAGATCGTTCACTTGATCCTTCTAGCAAACGTCACCTTTTCCACTATATAAGTTAAAACGAGTCATTTGACAAGGCTATTCATTTTGTAAAAATATAAGTTCTATATTTATATTTTTGAAAACTGAAGTAGGCCTATGATGTTTTTGCATGTATTTCAGAGTACATCACAGTCATTGCGTAGCCTACATTTTGACTAACGTTATATAAACATGCAATATCTTTGAAGAAAAAGACAAGTCTAAAATGTAGACTGAATGACACTTTAAGCAGAAGATGGGAAATGGAGATTGCTGAAATGCAGCCTACTTGTTTATTGGTGTTTTTAGATCATCCTCGCGCGAGAGAGAGCTTGCGTGCTTATGGTTGCCAGATTGGACATGTTTAGGTAAAACACTGGATAGTATATTTGTTCTTTTCGCCGAAAAGCTCTGTTGGGGGGTTTAAATTACTCAAATCTGGCCACCGCAAGCACGTGAACTCTCACTCGTGTGCGGCTGATCTGAAAACACCAATAAACAAGTAGGCTGCATTTTAGCAATCTCCATTTCCCATGTTCTGCTTAAAGTGTCATTCAGTCGGTCTGTATTCTGTCAGGACGGTCAGGACTCACGATCCGCTTCACTGAACAGCTGAACTGCTGTAAGCTGTGAGCTGCTGAAATAAGCCAAACAGACCAGAGCTCAACATTAATATTCATGACTCTTCCAAATAAGGCAAAAACTAAGCATTACATCCTAGGGACAATTTATTGGGTTGTAAATAGACCTGTACAACTGTATCTGGACAATTTTTGCCCGTAAATAAGCTACATACCCTCTATGTAGATATCAGAGAACAATTTAACATATTGTTTCAACTATAGGGCACCTTTAAAACATCAGGTGTAATTCTGTAATACAATTAAGCAATGTTTTGAGGAAAACAAACTTTCAAATTGTTTGTGGTTTGCGTTTGGTCAATCTCATGTGAGTGACAGGTTCTCCGCCCTTGTGCCAGTAAACACATTATCAGAGAAGAGAAGTTGCTGCAAGAGGGAACGGAAGCTACAGTATTTTGATAAAAAATTACTAGCAATAGGAATTAAAAATAATAATGATGTGCACTGATAAATCATTTATAATAAATATGGCTATATTCCAGAAAAATAAGAATGATTTTGATTTCATAGTGACTTTAGGTTGAAAACATGTAGTTTAACTTTATTTTTTAATTTATTTTAATTTTAATTTTAAATGTTACTCTAAAATGTTAACATCTGAAAGCAAAACTCAAAGCAAACTCAATGAGAGAGCTACATGTGCTGCTTAAAACAGTGGACTAAAGTTCAGAACAAGGGTTTCTTTGTTTCAGGGGCAGATGGTTGCATTAATGCCCTGCAGGATACTGACCCAAAACCCTAGCGATTACCGAGGCCTGGACATGATAACCACACGTTTCTTCAAAGTGCTGAATTGGTGATTGCTGCCTCATTTATATCTGAAATGACCCTGTCTGCAAGTTCACATCTGCTAAAACCCCTTTAAATTGGAGTTCAAATAAAGACTGGTCTTCAAGACAAAACAAAAACGTGTTTGTACCTGCATTACATTTTAACTACCCCTCATACACAGTAGACTGGGTTCATGCTACTCGTTAACCAGTCACAAAAGATAGTGTAACGCACGCCCCAGTAAGAGTGTTTCAATCAAAACAGCAGGTGCACAACTCGACGACAGGCTTGGGTGTGTTTTGTGTATGTGTGATTGTCTCTGTGTTGACATTCAGATCTGTATCAAGTGCATTTGGCAGTTCCAGGTAAAGTATATGCTTTCTGCCACTTAGTAAACAGTAGATATATCAGATATGATGAAGCCGTTGTATATAAAACAGAAGATTAATTTGCTGGTTAACTAACAGATCGATGGCCATCTGTTGTTGTGAGTGTTATAGCTCATGGACACGCGTATGGATCACATGCAGACTGTCAGGCACAAATGGAATGAAGCGTTCATCATGAGAGGCTTTGCAGTATACACTTTTGCAGTATAAATATTAGCATTATCAATTAGACACAGGTGCCTGTATTTACCACTTCCCTCTGAGTGAACTCATACAGTAGGATCACTATGGTAACAGGGTATTATTCAGTAAGTGAGTGAGTGTGTATGCTTATAAGAAGCAGAGCATATGTTGTAAAGCATTTGTAATTGTTGCCAGAGGTGCTGCCTGACCTGACACAGGACATTCAACCCTGAGCCACATCACTGTCTAGCAGACATCTGATGTGAATGCCGTTACACATCCAAAGTCATCATGAAACGGAAGTTATGATAGTCTTTTCTTCCCTATTTTGACATTATGACCACTGACAGGTGAAGTGAATAACACTGATTATCTCTACTTCATGGCACCTGTTAGTGGGTGGGATATATTAGGCAGCAAGTGAACATTTTTTCCTTAAAATGAATGTTAGAAGTAGGAAAAATGGGCAAGCATAAGGCTTTGAGAGAGTTTCACAAGGGCCAAATTGTGATTAGATTACTGGGTCTGGGTCAGGGCATCTCTAAATCTGCAGCTCTTGTGGGCTGTTACCAGTCTTCAGTGATCAATATCTATCAAAAGTGATCCAAAGAAGGAACAGTGGTGAACCGGCGACAAGGTCATGGCCAAGGCTCATTGCGAAAGTGGGGAGCAAAGACTGGCCTGTGGATTTTCAGCATCAAACTGCAGTCTTCAGTGTCTCACGATCCTTCAGAATTCTAATATGCTGATTTGTTACTCAAGAAACATTTCTTATTATCAATCAATTATCAATGTTTAAAACAGTTGTGCTGCTTCATATTTTTGTGGAAACTGCGATACATTTTATTTTTCAATATTCCTTGGTGAATAAAAGTTTGAAAGAACAAAATTTAAAATAGAAATGATTTGTACTATAAATGTCTTATAACTGATAACGGATATTTTAAAAATATCTTAATATTACAAAACCCTAACTTCTGATTGGATGAGACACTTTTTTTGCAAATGATTCGATAGAATCACACCTGTGAATCACATTGGCTACATTTTAACATTAACAGACAAGGTAAAACTGTGTTATGTGTCAGTTTTATTGAAGGAGGTTCAGTGAAATCTAGCATACAGCCTAGATAAACTACACTGAGGGTTAATTATCATAGGACAAAGCACATTTCACTTAGTGAGAAGATCGAAAGGGCATTGTTTTTGTGTCAGATCCAATTAGATTTATAATTAGCTATCAATGATTGCATGCTGTGTGGGGAGCATTGTAGTTTGCTGTAAAAAAAAACAACCTTTAAAAAAACAATAGACTGCAAATAGATTGGTGAACTTGTGCTGACCAACACAGTTGAAATAAAAGCAATCAGAATCATCCCTGTGGCCTTAAATGGTCAAAAGCTCTTGAGAGCCTAATGGCTGTCGCGACCTGCACCAGGACACATATCCCGTCCCACAAGGCATGTTAAAATAAAGCGTAAGACATTAAATCAATACCTCAAAATCGAATTGAACCTGCCAATCATATCAGTAACATGGGAGCAAAGTTCACAGTGACAGACTGATCAGTCAGTATGAAATATCAAAGTCGCATTGAACCTGACTGTTGACATCCAGGGGGAAGCAGGCTGTACACACAATAGAGAACACATCTATCATTGATCTCTGGGTAGGCAGAGGCAGGGGAGACGTCTTCAGAAGCAGGTGTCACCATGTAAAGTGGATCTGTCTGCCATATAGTTCAGAGAGTTTTTTTGGCTCAATGGGCAGCCATACCAGTGCCACTCATTATAGGCTCCGTATGATCTCAGACAAGATCATGTCCTGGGGAAGCTTACACTGACAGATTAAAAAGAAAAGGTTCTTCAGCAGTGTCTGTAATGGACAGATATCAGACTGATATCACTCCGAAATGTGCATTTAAAAGATGTCTAATAGCCGTCCAAACACAGCTCTAGGCTAGGCTAAACCCAAGGCAATATTTAGGCTGTCAGTCAAATTGAAAATTGAATAGACTTCTAACCCAACCCGATGACACATAAATGCGTATAAATAGTATGAGTGTGCAATGTCGTGGAATGTATACGCCAAAACTCATTTTGGCGTGCATATGATACGCTGTATTTCGCGTGCATATGATACGCACTTTATGGCGTATATATGACACGCTCTTGGGTAGGTTTAGGGTAGTGGGGCGTATATATGAAATGCGCTTGGGTAGGTTTAGGGTGGTGGGGTAGGGGGTTCGTATGTATAATACCCCATTAAATGCGTATCATATGCACGCGAAAAACATGAGTTTTATATAACTAAATTCAAGGTTATTTAGGCTAGAAGGGGGTTACTTATAGCCAGAATATATATCAGGTCTATAGTTAACCGAGACGGTGAAATGACAGCTCTTGTTTGCTGGGTATTCATAAATACAGCATAAATCTCACAGAAAAGCCCAAAAAAAAAATCCATTCAATCCACTTCATGCACAAAAATGTAGCAATCAGGCATTCTCTTTGGACAGTTTCAGATCAGAGACTTATTGCACGAGTGCCTCCATGTTCAAAATATAAAGATTTAAAATTGTATCTCAAAGGCTAAGCTTCTTATGCTTATGTGTCAAAATGTAATATGCTCTGTGTCAAAACAAAAGCAATGACAGACCTATGGAAAGAGTTTACTGAATTGTATTCTACTTTTATTCCACAAAACAACACAGTGATTTAAACTTAACAAGGTTTTACAATTGAGTGAAACTGTGAAAACTTTTTCCTACATATACCTAAACTAGCGTGTTTGACAGCAAAGACTCTAAACAGCTGTTGAAATGCCGTTATACTGCAGTCTTTACTCTTGGGGGATGTAATTGCTTGGGCTCAGAGCCCAAAACTAGTGCAACATGAATAAATAGTGTGCGGTAGAGTTACAACTACAACAAAACAGAGCTCCAAATGCCCACATATCATCTATTACGTCAGCTTGTCCCTTACCATGCAGAGAAATTGTCGTTTCTATTAAAACACACAAAACTTTTATGGCCATGTCAAGTTACATGTTTAGTTCAGCAGCTTCAGAGGAGAAGGTGACTCAAACAAACAAGTGTTTGGACATAACATAACTGCTGTTAATATGTCAAATTAGGACATGCTGTTTTTTTTAATGCATATGTTACGTGCTGATATTTCTCTTTTGCCCTCTGCCGTTAATGGATGTGTTAGGATAGAGGTGCTCCCAGTTCTCTTCCTCTTCTCCATTAATTAACATTATTTACTGACCCTGGCCTTTGAGTGGGCTCAGGAGAGATGGCAGGAGAAATTTAAAAGTGTCGATATGCCAGTTGCTGCTTGAAAAGGGGAGTGTTAACATGGTAATGTGACAGCTGAACAAGTCAGAGAATGTCAGAGGCAAAACGGTATTACCATCCGCTCTGACAGTCCGCAAAAGCCATTAGCCCGTCTAAAACTGACAGCTCCTGTTTTCGTTACTGGGAGCTGATGCAATGCGAATGCAACACCGTCATTCGCTCATTCCCTCCTACACCCGCTGGGTCAGATCCCGCTCGGTTGTGCCTTATATGTGGCTAATCAGCAATGGGTGACCACAGAGGGACAGTCTGGACCCCTGCTGTTTCACAGATCTACTGAGGAGCAACTTTATTAATCAAAGAGCAGACGGTGGGGCCCCTGACAACCGCCTGCCACCTGTGCCCCATTCTCTGGCCCCAACACAATGATTTTGGTCTTGATTACATTCATCACATAAGAGGCCTGTGTACAGTGAGAGATAAAGTGCACAGCATATAAAATTAATCCACAGCACAGCAGAGAACATTGAGAAAGAGCTTCAGCTGAGACAGATGTTCATCATTCATGCCAACACATGTCTGAAGCCTCATTTCTAGTGAAGAAATTTTTTTTTAAGTATGGAGAGGTTTGGATCAGAAGCTGAAGTAAAGATACTCTTCCTCCAGACTTAAGCTCATTAACAGTGCGAGAGACCACAATAATAGTATATGTTTACAAGTACTACAGGTTAGAAGACTCAAAAACATCAACACAATTCTGCTCTTTCAGTTATAATAATAATAATAATAATAATAATAATAATAATAATAATAATAATAATAATAATAATAATAATAATAATAATAATACCTTTTATTTAAAGGCACCTTTTAAGGCAATCAAGGACACTGTACAAACAATATATAAAATATGAAGCAAACAAAACTAGAATGTATGTCAATCAATCAATCATATTAAAAGCTATTCTAAACGGGTATTTAACAGTTGTTCTCTGTCGAATTGTTTAACCACTGGCCCTTGAGTCAGAGTAGACCACATATTTGATCAGATTTGAAATGAAACAAGGTTGTGAGGAATAGAAATACAGCTCTCTGAAACGAAACATTCTGGAAAACATGAGTTGTAAATTAAATGCTCAGGACTTCTGTTAATCTCAAGAAGTTTTCATCATGTCCAATATAATATTTTGTCCATTTTGTTGTTGTTGTTTTTACTGAATAACTGAACAGCTGCTGCTGGTGTCTGGTCTAGATTTTTTCTGGTCATATGTAAGGGACAGCAGGGTACAACCTAACGCTTTTTGTAAATCCACTTAAGGTTCAGAGTATTTTTTATTTTATTTTTTTCACATTAATTGCACACGTCTAGTACAATTATGTGGTTTTGCTTAATTAATACAGTGTATACTTTTCTTTTTTTTTACCCCAAATGAATGGAAGTGAAATGTCACAAATGCCCGTAAGTGAACATTGTACATTGTAACATATGAGGGGCACATTGTAGCATCGCCATATGACAGCTTCAAATGTTATCTGATTTAATCAAAAAATATACACAACGAACTAAAGTATTTTATAATAAAATATAAGTATTGTTAACTATTTAAAATAAAATAATGGTATTTTTAATAATTCTATATATATATATATATTTAATATTAATACATTTATGTGCATGTTACATTTCTTTAAAAAAAATAAGCATTATATATATATATATATATATATATATATATATATATATATATATATATATATATATATATATATATATATATATATATATATATATATATATATATATATTCCAAGAAATTATGTTACGAGGGGCTTTGAGCCATCTCTCCCATCTCTCTATATATTAATTTATTGTCATTGTACAAACGCATACAATGAACTGATGTATATTCTAACATATACAGTTAAAGTTAAAGAAAATAAAAATAAGTGTGTTCAAATGAAGGTCATATTACACAAAAAAGAAATAAAGTGCTCATAGCATTATTGCACATGCATGGTTCTTGCATGCCAAGAATGTGTTGTAGTTGGGGGATGCATTTTCAGTTCAATGTTCAGTAAAGTGACAGCTTTAGGATAAACCCTGTTCATGAAAGGTAACAGTTCAAACAAATAATGGACAAGGTGATATGACTCCTTCAGAATGTTGTGTATTTTCTGCAGGCAACAGCAGGTAAATATATCGTCTAAGGTACTGTTGGTTTGTGATGTTCTGCAGTCCTTGTTATGACTCTCTGCAAAGCCTTTCTATGGGCTCAAATTCCCATTTTTGGGATTTGCAGTCAAGCATAAAACAATAATAAGCGTGAATCAAAATTTTAAAAACACGTGAAAATATAACGCACAAAACTGAAAAATCAATGCAAAGTTACCTGGAATCACAAATAATGTGGTCATAGAAATACAAATAATAAGTGTGAGTCAAACATTTAAACAAGTTTAAAATGATATTGCCCAAAACTGAATCATGAATTCTCTGTCATGAATTATCTGAATCGCACACAAAATCATGTTTTCTTCTCTTATTTTCATTTTTTGTATGCCCGTTCTCTTTTCTTCTTTGGTCTTGTTTCCACATTCTGCACTTGCGTCTTCAAATGTTGCAGTTTGAGTTTCATGTAAATCAGGGGCGGGTCTTAGCATCACCATTGGTCCACTAATTCTAGATTGACAGCTCATCCCGTAGCCAATCAATTGAAGAGAGAAGTTGACGTCACAAAGCCACTCACGCCTCAGTTCAGCCGCTCTTGACTTGAGCTACGAGTATAACACACTCTCTATCACTGTATCAGCAAGGAAATGCATTATTTTATTGTTATGAATATAATCTTAGGAATCTATTCTTTTGTATTATAGGCATTTTAGGGGGGTTTCTCACAATTAAAGCAGTCAAATGAGCGTGATCATGAGGTGCTTATGCTGCCTTCACGTGCTCTTTGAATTATCGTAAATACCTAGGTAAAAATTGCACATGAACGCCCTCACATTTTAAAACTTGAATGGAATGATCTCGTAATCACGACTTTAGAAGTCAGAATTATAAAATTTCCGATAGCATATGAAGGCAGCATTACTGAAGCTTGGCTGGCCACTCAGTTTAAGCATTCTCTTAAACCTATTTAAACCTTTAAATAAAAGGGTTATTGAGCTGTTTACATTGTCATATACACTAAACGAGTATGTACAGCGACAGGAAATAAAAATGAACGCAAAAAGTGAGAAAAGAGTGAGAAAATTAATGAAGTACAAACAAGTTTAAACTCTGTTTTCATTTTGATATACACATTTAAATTAATAGGCCTATTCCAGTTTCATTATATGCAGTGAAATTACATAAAGTCATTACTCAGAATTTAAACAAAAATTATATGAATTTAGATTTTGTTAATTTTTCCCAGTACTTCCTCCACCAGCGGCTGGCAGAACTGAGCGGCTAAGCGTCTGTAAGCACCCAGCATGATCATACTCATTTGACTGCTTTAATTGTGAGAAACCCCCCCCAAAAAACGTCTATCATACAAAATAATAGATTCCTAAGATTATATTCATAACAATAAAATAATACATTTCCTTGCCGATACAGTGATAGAGAGTGTGTTATACTCGTAGCTTAAGTCAAGAGTGGCTGAACTGAGGCGTGAGTGGCTTTGTGACGTCAACTTCCCTCTTCGATTGATTGGCTACGGGATGAGCTGTCAATCTAGAATTAGTGGACCAATGGTGATGCTAAGACCTGCCCCTGATTTACATGAAACTCGAACTGCAACATTTGGAAACACAAGCGCAGAATGTGGAAACAAGACCAAAGAAGAAAAGAGAACGGGCATACAAAAAATGAAAATAAGAGCAGAAAACATGATTTTCTGTGCGATTCAGATAATTTTGAATTCATGATTCAGTTTTGGGCAATATCATTTTAAACTTGTTTAAATGTTTGACTCACGCTTATTATTTGTATTTCTATGACCGCATTATTTGTGATTCTGGGTAACTTTGCATTGATTTTTCAGTTTTGTGCGTTATATTTTCACGTGTTTTTAAAATTTTGATTCACGCTTATTATTTTTTTATCCTTGACTGCAATTCAATTGGCGGGAATTTGAGCCTAAACCTTTCCGCCATACCATACCAGCATGCCATGTAAGGACACTCTCAATGGAGCAGTGGTAGAATCACACCAAAATTCTGTTGTGATATGTCAACCTTCCTGAGCATCCTTAAACAATACAGACGCTTTTATGTAGCCTGGGAAAACCCAGACAACTTCCGGCAAATTTAGATTAGCTCTGCAAGTAGTCTGACAAAGAGCTCATTTAAACCCATTTCTAATCCGTATATATATATATATATATATATATATATATATATATATATATATATATATATATATATATATATATATATATATATATATATATATATATATATATTAGGGGTGTAACGGTTCACATAATTCACGGTTCGGTTCGATACGATACACTGGTGTCACGGTTCGGTTCGGTACGGTTCGGTATGTTTTAGATACAGCAAAAAGAAAAAATTGGCAGATAAATTACCTTTTTTATTATTATTTTTGTGCCGTGCGTGTTGCGTTGCGTATGCGTTGCAGTCCGTTGCAGTCCGCAACTGATCCGCTGTTGCACACCACAAACACAGCATTTATTCATTATTTTTTTATTTAAAATCCAAAAGTTTTTACTGAACATGCCTCGTCAGAATTCCAATTTTCTTTGTTTACTCTTTAATAGAAGTCAGGTTACGTAGCCTACTACATTTAAACAACATTTTATTAAGTTCATTTATTCATATTTATATACTTTAGATTTAGCTCACACAAGTGGCAAAACATTTAAACATAGATTATAGCCTAAATCACAAACATTTTAAATTAGAAACTTACAATAGTATATTCAAAAACAGCCGACTCTCGTCTGTTCTTTCGTTTTTTACACCCTTTTAAAAGAAATCCTGCAGGTCAAAAAGAACTTTGCTTTTCACCTCCAAGAAAGTACGAGTGCTCTCCATTATGGCACTTTTTTTACCTAAATGCCAGGAAAGGTGTCGTTTTGTTGCTTTACTTGAGAAAAAAAAAAGCCATGTGTTGACTTTGAAACGAATATATTTTAAATGATCTGTGGTGAAATTACTAGATTTTTGCGTCAGTACATGTTTATTTTAATGCGAACAATGTTCTATCACTTTAATGCAGCAACGCAGCGCAGCAAAAAATAGACTCGGTACGAAAACGATCCGTGCACTGCTGCAGACGCAACGCTCCTGGAACGGACTGACGGACAGCATCCACGTGCAGTGTAGCTGTCATCCGTTAACATGGGTACGGAAAAAATACGCACCGCACACGCACTGCAGACGGAGTATGTGTAAAACGGGCGTTAGGTCTCATATCCGCGGCTATAAATGGACCACTCGCCGCGGTGATGTCTTTTGCCATTTGAATAAGTTGGAAATGTCGGTCTAAATGCTGCGGGGATAGTTTGTGCGATAGTTTGTAGCTGTTTCTCCTTTTTATCGTCTTGTTGTCGGCGTAAATTAGTTGATTGACATGACATGAATTATTCGCTGCTGTACCATCAGCAAATGCGACATACCGTTGTTTTTTTAATCCATCATCTTGCCAACACCATCATAGCTTACAAATAATCCAAAGTTCACCCAAACACCAGACCTGTTGGTTATTGGAGGATCTTCTATTTCTGGTTTGTTAAACGCAATAGCCATTTTGCGACGAGCATTCAGCGCGTAGCCTACTGAGTAAGCGAGCACCTGACTGAGCAGCCTAAAACATATTTGGTGTTTTTTTTTTCTTTCACTTCGGCGGTGTCAGGGGCATTGGCTGTTATGTCGTTTTGGTTATTGGGCTACCTTGTTGAACGCATATTATTATATTTCACACACTTTTTTTATTTTCCAAATCTAATTAATTAGTCAAAGACCCGTTCGGTACACAATGCGTACCGCGTACCGAACCGAAAGCCTCGTACCGAACGGTTCAATACGAATACGCGTATCGTTACACCCCTAATATATATATATATATATATATATATATATATATATATATAATTGTAAATAAATAACTAGCGTAACTATGCTCAAGTCTGAAAATGTTCTAACACATCTGAAATGACTGAATTAGAATAAAGTTTGTAAGACACAATTTTCCAAAGACTCCTCAATAGTATTTTATTTCAAAATAGTGTAAACCGCGTTCTAATCGCAATACGAATGCCTTACAACGGGGGCAAATGCGATCAGAGCTTGATGTTTTCTGTTTAACCGTCAATCTGAGATGTTTTATTCGGTCTGAAATGCTAGGTTTTCTAAATTTTGCAAAAATGTTGATGGAGTGGCGGTGGACACCAGCTATTATCATATTTATTTTACAACAATGGCAAAAGTCGTCAGAAGCCGTTGCAACATTTTCTAAATCACAAACAGAGAATTGCTGTCAGAGGATGTTTCTCGTCGCTCTGCATAAGCTACATCATCGTCCGTTGGTGACACCACTTTGGAAATGATTTTTATATGAAGCTTTGCCAGACCATAACTCAGTTACTACTGAGAATGGTCTGGTTTTAACCAGGCTAGCTTTTGTGCATTTTTGACTAACACCGTGATGTTTATCACCCATGAAAGGTCCTCCAAGATGTGTGTGCACAGAAATTTAAAACTGGACACTTTCTCCACCATGTTGATGTGCAGTGGTGTGTGGACATCCTGTTTCTTTCTGAAATCAATGATGAGTTATTATGTTTTCTTAATTTTTAGAGACAGATTATTATCTGTGCACCACACCATCAGCCTCTGTGCCTTCTCTCTGTAGGCACACATTTATTGCCTTCGTTGATCAACCCCACCACAGTCGTGTCATCCCCAAATTGAATGATGATAAAGTTAGAAGATGGTAGACAGTCATGAGTATACAGAGAATAGAGAAATGGGCTCAGCACACCCTTGGATCTCCTGTGCAAGTTTCAGAGTTGAGGAAGGACTATGACCACTTTGTTAAGAAGTCCTTAATCCACAGGCAGATGCTGTGCTGTATGCCTAGGTCAGACATCTTGGAGAACAATTTGCTGGGTAAGATGGCATTAAATGCAAAACTGAAGTACAAAAACAGCAGCTGTGCATTTGTTTTTTGGTGTTCTAGGTAGCAAAGTACGTTGTGGAGGGCAGAGGAGATACATAATCTGTCGATCTGGTCTGAGACCCTCTTCTGCCCGAGAGATCAAATCAGGTTGGTCATGGATTCCTCCTTTGATTCAAAGTCAAGACATCTCCAGAGCAAACTATTTTTATTTCACATTGGAAGGTTTATTTTTTTTGTTTCATACAATATACAATAATCAGAATATGGATCAAATCGTAATCTAAAGTTAATTCAGACATTCACTGGTATCTGAAAATAAGTTGAGCTGAAATGTATTTTATATTTCCTAAATGTTTATGTTTGCTGATAGCCCGATATTTCCCATTCAGAGAGCCCTGAAATGCACTAGCATGATTGATTTTGGTCCGACAGTGGCTATTGTGGATACACTATTTTTATATCAATGCACTAAAACCAGACAGATAGCTAAAGCACAAATACCACAATAACAATACATTACAATAACAACTTTCACATTGTTTTGATCCATTTAAATTAATACATGAAATGTTTGAGTCTTTGATTTATTTTGCACATTTACATTGACTAATACAATATTTTCATTGACTGAAATTAGATGCCATTTCAGTCAGAATATGAAAAGAAAAGACAAAAATCCTAGGACATTTTCATTGAAGGTATATACAATGGCTAAAACTGCAAATGAACTCAGGTGGCAGGTGGCTGTGCTATGTGAGAAATGAGAACTGCTGGAGTGAACTTCAAATTGTATTCTTCTCATTTTCAGGAGTCCAACTCCTGCAGCCAAGACAGTGGCTCAGGAATCAATCAACAAAACCAACAGTTATTTAAGAGCCAAGATGCTGACCCGACTGAGCTATAGAGTCTCTTCTCCTGCCTGCAGAATCTCATTGTCAGCATCTTAAACCACAAAATCCTGCCTCAGGAAGCCCCTGAGCCCGCACAAAACGCCTAACAGCACAAGCAGCTGCGGCCTGTATCGACTGCCTCCAACAGATTTGTGCAGGGAGTCATTTCTTTGTTTTCAGTTTAAGTTCATATGGAAAACATGAGGGAACTGCAACATTCCTGGTATCAAGGAGGGCATGCAAAAACTTAACGTCGGCTTGTGTTCAAGTGAGACCATGCAAATAATACTTAAATCTGCATGAAGTCTGCTCTAATTTAACAGGAAAGAGACTACAAAAAACAAACAAAAAAAGAGCACACAGACACCGTCTCCAGAGGCTTGAAGCAGTTTAGCACGGGTGCATGGAAGATTCTCCAAGGCTCATACTGACCTATAAACTCCTTGCTGGGCAGAATCTGCAGCACCTGTAAAATCAATCTCTCTCTCCCACTAGATGGAAGCCATTGTTGATAAATGTTTCTGCTGCCAATGTTTTCTTACTCTGTGGCTGCGGTGGACCTGGATAGCAGAGATACTGTATTCAGCCTGGATCCCTAGGCTTCTCCCACATGGGCAATTGGAGTGCTCTCCTATCAGGTGCACTGAAGCAGAGAAGAATTTGAAGCTGAACTGGCGCACAGTGCTCCGGGTCTGCTAGTTTGCTCTGGAGAATGTCTTGGCTTCGAATCAAAGGCTGAATCCATGACCAACCTGATTTGACTCAGTCTCTGGGGCAGAAGAGGGTCTCAGACCAGATCAAGAGAGTGGCAAAAGGCTGAGGGAGATTATCCTCTCCTGCTAAAGGAGGGCAACAGGAGAGAAAGAAGCAATACGGGACGTATGAAGGAACGCCCTTGTCTTATAGTGGTGCACACTTGCTTCAAGCACAGGAAGCAGAGAGGAGAGAGCAGGGGCTGATGGGAAAGCAACATCTTAAGTGACCCATTCCACTGATTTAATTTGCCACTGACGTGTCCCTGAACAAAAGAGGGGCACTTAGAAACACTTTCCACCTTAACCAACTTGTGTGCCACAATACATATTAATGTTGCAAAAATCCAAGAATAATAGCACACATATGGTAAATGGACTGCATTTATATAGCGCTTTTAACAGACCCTATGGCCATCCAAAGCGCTTTACATTTTGCCTCACATTCACCCATTCATACACCGACGGCGATGTCAGCCATGTAAGGCATCATCCAGCTCGTCGGGAGCAGCTGGGGTTAGGTGTCTTGCTCATGGACACCTCGACACTTGGTCAGTTGGAACCGGGGATTGAACCACCAACCTTTCGGTTTGTAGACAACCTACATGAACCACTGATCCACTGCCGCCCCTCTGCTGACATAGGTCAGCAGATCCAAATGAAGGAGTGGATGCCAGACAATGCTGCTGCATTGTAAAATGCACAACAAACTATTCCAGGGATATCAGATATCAGAAGAATAATGGTGTGTGCACACCAAAAGTGAAGGGAATATTCACAGTGTTAATCACAGAATAACTTGTTTTTCATGTCACTCGCACAAACAAACAAACAAACAAACAAACCTTCACATTGAGGTGTGTTTTCATGCACATCAACAACATTTCTTTCTGCCATTTTTTCCCATTACCAAAAAAGTTAATGACAACTACTATTGCTGATCTGTTGCCCCAAATATGCAGTCATGTCTGGGTTCACAGCACCATCCAGAGGTTCACACAACTCTATGAAATTCACCATCTTCTCTAGGAACTGCGACTGGAAGACAGCTGCTTTCATTGCTACTTGAGGATGATGGACGCCCAGTTTGATAACTTGACAAACCGGACTTATTGGTTTGCGTGACAACGTTTTGCCAATTTTCTGCTCAAGTAGAATTTTTTTAAGATGCGATTGAGGTGAATATCACACGTTTGCAGCAAACCCGTTGCCCACTTTGTGCCATTTGCATCGCTTAGTGCGAATTCACGTCAATTTGCGTCTTTGCATTGACTTTGTATGCAATCTCCTCGCACAAATAATTACATTTGTATTTGGTGTGCCCACACAAGAATGTCAAAGCAGCGTGAGCACATGGCTTAACACTTCATATTTGATTTGAAGGCATGAACATTTGTTCAGTTAGTTTTAAAAGCAGTACGAGGACAGTCAGTTTATCATTTTGAGAAGGTCAGAAGATTCCTGCAGAAAGGAATCTGTAAAGCCATGGGCCAACAGTCAGCCGTCAGGCAATATCGGGCTGTTTTGAGCAATGGCTGACGTTTTTTGGTGTGTTGCCCATAGTCTATAAATTTTTTTTGTCCAGTTCAACATGTAGAATTGTTTTCGGGCCGGCAGTGATAGAGAGAACACTGAATCGCTATTAATCTTAGCGAATGAGTCAGTGCTTGAGAATAAGAGAAGTGATGAAAGCGAGCACGTAAATCAAAACTGAACAGAAGAAGGCTGTTATAATTTTATGCCACCTTACCTGAGCAACACTGTGCAGAGTGGAATAAAGAATGTGATCAGCATGATTGATATTCAAAATGGCAAGCAATCGCTGCTGTATTTATCGTTTGTATTTCTCCAGTCTTAGTTTCGTTTTCCCTTTTTGAATGATGAATAAATCACTGCTAGTTTTATTGTAGAGTTTGTGAAACATTCTATTTTAGTAATGCCTATCCTGCCCTAAACCACTTAAACACTGGCTTGAAAACCATTCGTACAAATGTTGTATAATATTGTTTTGTTGTTAATAATTTGGTCTAAGAATTTCAATTGCAGCTTATACAACATGGACAGGACTTTGTCAAACTAGAAAAGCTTCAAAAAGCCAAACTGGGAAGAAAGAAAAACTCCCAATGAGAAACACTTCCCCCTAGAGACATCTAATCCTGCTATACTTCTCTTTGTAGATACTATGTGACCTAGAAATATTTGTATCAACTGATAAAAAAGAGGATTGTTGCTGCGTGGCTTCTGCCACATCATCACAATATGTGCCACTTTTACCTTCCTTGTAATTAAAATTCAAACTCCTCTTTTCAAAGATTGAGTGGGTAAAAAAAATGACGTTTGCTCTAAGAATCAGCTTTCGGTCTTATAACAGTGGGAGATAAACAGCTTGAAATCACTTTGACAGCCTGTGTTACTCTCATCACATACCACAGGGGATTTTAATTCCAACCTGTGAAATTGTAATTGCTTCTCTAGTCAGCACTGGAGAATTGTAGGTAACAGGCATTTTCAAATTCTGTCAGCATTGCCCTATATGGATCCCCCATCTCTCTCTCAAAGCCGTCTGTGTCTGCCTCTTTGCTTGAACAGTTTGTGTTTTCCTTCCCAGGTTACCCTCATTCTCTGTGTTTGTAGGAGCCATAGTTGATACTGAATTAACTGGAGCTGTCAGGGGACTGTTTCAGAGCAGCAGCACCACACAAAACAAGACGAATATCTCTTCAGAGTGTGTGTCAACTTCCTCTTTTCCTTGTCTCTATATGTTGTGTGGTACTTGTGTCTTCCTCTCCTCCTCTTGCTGTGAGGCAGCTTCATAAATGAATTTAATTGCATTTCATTTCTAGGACCCCCTGCTTAAACACCTGTCAACAGACGTCCCATCACACTGCAACCAGAAAAAAAATAACAGAACAGGAGCTGAACAGAAGCTAATTAGCAATGATCATAACGATGACGCTCTCTAATGCAGTGCTTGTCGTCATGGAGTCAGAGAGAGACTTGCTGAAGATAATAATAATATTTTCCTCTGAGGATATATTGTCCTACAGATATATGTGCAGCATATATTGTTCTCTGAGGTTCAGAAGATGGCATCAGGACTTTGAGATGAAAAATGTGAGAACAATTCCTATGCCACATCCCAATTGGCATACTATCCATCCTAAATAGTATTCAAAAATAGAATTAGTATGTCCCATTGAAAAGAGTAAGATACTTGGATGGTTTTCTGTCAGAATTCGAATGACGAATGTGCAAATCCGACGGTTAGGTAGAGAGGTTTAGATTAAGGGGCTTGAGTGATCATTTACCAGTATTTAACCTGACTAAAATATATTTATTCATTGTTATCCACATTATATTTCACCTGCAGCAGCATTGTGAACTTTTAGATTGATACGTTCACGCATAAATGTCATTATATTTGGTGTCTCCTCTGAATTTACCTCACTGACATGTCATTCTCAATAAACCTGTCTCCAGCTCGATGACTCCGATCTTTCAAATATTCATATTTTTGTGTAATCGACGCGTCATTCACAATAAACCCTTTCTCTTGCATGATGCCCAGAAATTTTTAATATTCCGATCTAATATTATTTCTGACCTCTAAGGTTGCCAGAATAATAATCATACACTGTTTGTTAATAGGCCAGAGGAGAACTGGCACCCCAACTGAGTCTGGTTTCTCCCAAGGTTTATTTTTCTCCATCATACCTTGATGGAGTTTTGGTTCCTTGCCACGGTCGCCTTTGGCTTGGCTTGCTCAGTTGGGGACTCTAAAATTTTGATCTAAATTATTCAACTAAATATCCAAATAAAATAAATATATTAGGTCTTAATTAATCGTATAAACTATAAAACTGATCTGCCAACATTGTCGCTATATGATAAAGTAAAATAAGCTGATAGATTTTGACTGAGACTGATGATTGACAGTTCAGTTTAAACGGTGATTAGATGCATGTAACTAAGCAACAAAGTCCGTTAGAGATAATGAAGTAGTATGTCCCAAAGCTTTCATACTCTTCTGCTACACACTCAGAAGTATGTAGTTTTTCTTCACAAAAAGATTACATATTTTAGGTCATAGCATAAGTAGGCAAATTGGACGCAGCACAGTCATTTATGTCTCAGAATATTTATTTCTTATTTGTAATTTCACCATTGTAACGGCACAAAAAATAACTGAAGATGGAACAAACACTGTTCTTTCCCATGAATGTGCCAAGTCTACCACTGTAAGCTAATTGTAGCGCTAACTATAGTGGAAAAAAGGACAGACAAGGGGAGGTAAAAATGTTTGCCTCTGTTGGTTAAAAAAGGCAATATCCATTAAGTATTTCACTTTCAGCAGTTATTATTGAAAAAAAAAATGCATTGCCAAGGAGACTCGCCTCCCTCGGTATATCAAACAATTGTAGAGATGTAATTTACATGATAATAGTTTTAACTTCATCCTTTGATAATCTAGCAACTACCTTAATTATGGAGAGTTATTAAATATTTCATCACCATTACATTTCCAAACTGCCATTCAAGCAGCAGTTAGACCCCAGGGCCTAAATTGGCCATGTAGGCTACAACAATCATCTTCACTAAACAGCTAAATGTGCTCTTTTAATGAAGACATTTGAATACACAGCACTACAGATTTTTTTCATAAAAGGGCCTATATATATATATATATATATATATATATATATATATATATAGTCAAAGAAGGAAAGGAGGAAAGCATGTCCGTAGGCAGAAAGAGAAGTTGAAGGATGAGTTTGTAAAGAACGTTATGAAGGTAAAGAGAGCGTCAGATAGGTTCATGAGTCTGAAGCTGGATATTGAAGGTGTGATGTTGAATGTTGTTAGTGCCTATGCCTTCTAAATTTCTTCTCACCATAAAAACTACCCAAACACAATAATTCTTTATGATATATTACTTTCCATGCATGATGAGCGTTGGTGTGACTGGTAGATGTAGATCATTTTCCACTGACATTCGGGTTGAAGTTTTCTTTGGAAAGAAATTTGCCCTATGTTGGAGTTGTTTTGTATAAAAAAAGTTAGTTGGTGAAAAGGCAAATTGCAAAGTTTGCATCTGTACATTGTGGCAAATCCTGACTAACTAAGAAAAATGAAAGTAATGATAAAACAAGTTGTTTATCAACAAGAGTTCAATTGCTGATAAATGCAGTTACTCCAGGAAAAAAGGTGACACCTGCTCGTTTAGGCTCAGACATCCAGCCCTTGTGTATGTATTTGTGGGCTCACATGCATGCATGCTTGTATGCGTATATGTGTGTTAAGGCATTAATCCTTGTTTTCTGACTGAAGATGTAAACAGTTTGAAAAAAAAAAAAAAAAAAAAAAAACGATGACGTAATGCATCATGGGAATGTAGACCAGTAATTTACCAGTAAATGTTACAGCTATTTCCCTTCATGGGCGCTGAAAGTAATGTACTGTGGTTTATTATTAGTGCAGCAAAACCTCACCTCATATTATAGTAAAATGCCTTCCAATGATGTTAAAGCTAAATACTGATGATTTTACAGTTATTTACCGAGAAATCTACAGCCAGGTTTAACAGTGTACAAATACATACATACATACATACATACATACACATGTTGGACCCGAGATCCTTTATGGGGATTTTCAAAAAGAGGTGTTTGGTTTCTTCATTGGTTCTCAAACGAATGAAATTTTAAGACACTCCTGGGACAACAAACCTGAAGCTTCAGCCGGTACACAGGATAGTTTCTTGATTACATCTTAAAGCTAAATTGCTCATTCATCTTTTGATTAGTAGCAAAACTGTTTGGTAAATTAAACACAGGCTGAGCAGTAGAGGACAAAGGTAATTAGCAGCACTCAGCTGGTTGCAGAGGAGAATAACCATCACTCACTATCCACATTCATTTCATTTTGTGCCCAATTATGGCTCAGTAACATCATTACACCACTCCAAATAGTGTAACTTATCTTCAATTAGTGGAAGTTGTCGGTCATTAGGGCAGATGTGGATGTAGGGCTGAGCGCTGTGGGGCCGTACGTCAGACGTAATTAGATGGCTCACTTTCACAGTGGATAAACACAACTTCGCTCTTGGGCTGCATTTGTCTATTGTTGGTCATCTCTCTGATCACTTCAAACAGACCATTTTTCGACTCACCTGTGTTTAGCGTGCATGGTGGAGCTAATAGCTTGTGAATAATCTGTGTAACAGAAAGAGGTACATGTTGAGTTTGAGTCAAATGAGTCAAGAGTTTAAAGGCATAGTTCACCCAAAAATGTCCTAATCCTCAAGCCATCCTAGGTGTATATAACATTCTTCTTTTAGGCAAACACAATCAGAGTCCTGGCTAATCCAAGAATTATAAAGGCAGTTAATGGCATACTAAAATTTTAAGCCAAAAAAAAGTGCATCTATCTATTATAAAAATATACTGTGTTGCCCACAGCTGAAGGTACTGGATATCACTAAAGAGCTGACCTTACCCACCATCGAGGCCCATGATTTCTCATTTCGGCTACGTACTGATGCACTTGCCTATCAATATCCTCAAAGAGGCCGTTTTGATGTTGCAAATGGACTAAAGACTGCTGTCTTTTCAGCGCTACGTGATCAGCCTAAGGGGAAAAATCATATGGATCAGATGAGTAATGCAAACACCTGTTTTTTTGACATGCCAGCATCTGTCACTGTAAATAAAGTAGTACAAAATCAGTATGGTGAAATCTACAAAATTCTGAATAGGATTGATGGTACATTTTACCACTATTTACCATAGTTTAAATGCAAAAATCTAAAATATGCTATATTAAAAATAATTTTCATTATTTTCTTTAAAAGACAAGACCTACCTTCCAGAAGGTAGGTCTTGGGAAAAAAAGGGGTCTGTCTAAAATTCAGAACATTACGGTACTTTTAAAATAAGGCTTCCTCGTTTGAGTCAAGTCACCTTTATTTATATAGCACTTTATATAATACAGATTGTTTATTTAAGCAGCTTTACAGTTGTGACAGGAAAATAATTCAATTATGCAAACAGTTCATTTTGGCTTTACAGCAGCTCTAAAAGAAAATAGTGTCATTGTTCAGCTAAAGTAAGTGTATTGTTGATTCAGTTCTGATCATCAATTATTAAATTAATAAATGTAATCTATAAAACAGTTCTGCAGAAATGTTTTTGAATATTAGGTGTCCCACCTAAGCAAGCCGGAGGTGACAGTGGCAAGGGACCAAAATTTGTCAGGTGACAGAATGGAGGAAAAAAAAACCTTGGGAGAAACCAGGCTTAATCAGAGCGGCAATGAACTAACACGATGTAGTCAAAAATCGGATTGAGGATCGGTACCATTAAAGGTGTCATGAACTGGCTTTTTTTCTGAGGTCAACTAATGATGTTTGTGGGGTTTTTACATTCAAAAACATCATAACTAATAAGTATTAAGCTATTTTCTACACAGGTTTTGAGGCTGTCTTCTGAACGTTGAGTTTTGATGGGCGTGCCGCAATGGAGACTGGGAAGTAAACTCCCACAGCTAGGATTGGAGAAGATTTGCATATTTAATGAGCTTCAGCTCCGCTGTCATATCTATGTTCACATGAGGGAGAGGTTATTTTGAAAGAGGCAACTGCAAAGATTATCTCGAAAACAGGGCTCATAAACGTCTTTAGCATGCAAACACAATGATTTATTTCTCATCCACCTGCGATTGATTGGAATGTTATTTTTGTATTACATGACCAGCAAGTTCGGTCAAAATAAGCACAAACCGCACACGCACGCACGCACACGCACGCACACACACACTTGTTTTTGTGACATACAGGGACATTCCATAGGCGTAATTGGTTTTATACTGTACAAACCGTATTTTCTATCCCATTACACTGTCCCTACCTCTAAACCTACCCAGTCACAGAAAACATTCTGCATTTTTACTTTCTAAAAAAAACATAATTCTATATGATTTATATGCATTTTGAAAAGTGGGGACATGGCCAATGTCCTCATAAGTCACCCTCTCCTTGAAATACCTATACCCATGTCATTATATACATTTGTGTCCTCTTGTGTTACAAAAAATACGTTTTGGTAGCCCATCTGGAAAGCACACAGCCCCCGGACAACTATTACTACATATAACAAAGACGTTTTACTCACATACAGTAAGTGTGTTGCACCATTCCTGTCAGATCCAAAATAGAAGGCACAACACTGTGTCTGCAAATCCAGCACCTGAGACTTCTTTACAAACGATTCCGCAAATAAATGAAGCGAACACACATACATGTCTTTCCCACGTGATCTGGAACTTCATTAAAAATAAATGAAGTATCACACATTCCTAATATTATAATCCAAAAGGAAGCTTATGCAGCGACTGTGTTCTTCCACAATATCTTGCTATCTTAGAAGATACCACATTGTTATTGCTGCTGGCTAGTTAGCCGATCAGCTCCATGGGTTCGGTGGGCGGGGTTATTGAATTACACGTTCTGTAGAGGCGGTGTTTCCTCACGCGATGACGTAAGGATGAAGCACACGATCGTTTTCTGGGCTTGGTGTCTATAAAAGCTTTTCTATGTCTAAAAAGTTTTCAGCTCTGAAACTTACAGGATAATCTTATATTACCATGACCTTTTATCAAAAGCTCAAGGGAAAGTTGATTTCTCAATTCATCACCACTTTAACATTTGTCATACTTTATTTTATTTATTTATTTATTTATTTTGGGGGGGGGGGGTACATTTTTTACACAGCTGTGGGAATCCTGGCAACAACAAAAAAAGAGTTGTAGATGGAATGAATTAAAATAAGAAATAGCATGAGTTTTAGTTTCAGCTTGTTTTATCCAGTTTTAAAATATTTGAAATCATCATCATCAGGCACCCTTGGAAGTCTGTCTCTCAGGTTGAGAACTGCTGATCTAGACATTTAATTCCCTTTTTGTTAATGGCACAGATGTTTTTGTCACATACATGTTTTCTTATTTCAAAAGAAAGCAAATGTGGTAAATGTTACTTTCCCAGTCTCCCCTACACTCCACTCCACTGATGTATCGATGTGTTATTATTTCCTTCTACCTAACTCTCCTGTAGTGATGAGAATATCTGATAAGACTGGCAAGCAGGGAGAATAATTGCTTTGGATTTGAAGTGCTTGTGTCAAAGGTCCTGGTGCTCAGAGGAAGTTCAAGTGATGGGGACAATTTCCACTGTCATCATTCATTGTGCAAACAGGGACGGAAAGACACTGCTACATAATAAATGCTGGAGACACTGCAGATGAGCAACTTGATTAAATGACATCACCACGACATCCATTTACAGGTCAGTGCACACAAAATGATGAGAGACCAAATTAATTCGCCGAGCTTGAGCAAGGATTCTGTGGCAAAAGGCCTGGATGAATGTGTGAAGGAATTCACACATAATTCATAGGTGACACTTAACTGCAGAATTGTGACTCTATCCAGATTAAAGTTTTTTTCGGACATGCCATACCATCATTGACAACATAAATGCAATTATCCCTCAAGTCATTGGAGGTCACAAGAATATGGCCTAGAAGCAGATGTCAATGTGTTGCTGTCTCATACATGGTGCTGGCCTGAATTTGCATGTGGCTGGAAAGGTTTTGTGCCTTCGGTTGGCTTCTGAAGATGATTTGACAAAAGATGCTTAAAGTAGCTTTAAGTGATGAAAAAAGCAGTTGTTTCTCTTATGTTTGGATGTTCAGGTGTGCGTCACTCAGAGCGGTTATGAACAACATTGTTGACAGACTAAATATTTATTTAGGTCCCTCCCCAACGTATTCAAATACCCTCAATCGCTCAAAGTCAAAGGCATAAGCCTTAACAGAAGCAATTCTGGCAAGTGACCAAGTTACTAAACAGAAAGCACTCTCTGTCACAATTGCTCCTGAACTCCCAGCATGCAATGCAAGAAGTGTGTGGAGATTAGATAAAGCAGCGAGACACTCCAATCCAAGACACAAGGGCCACCCAGCTAGGAGAACAAATGAAAAGGCACTACATACAGTCAACACTTCCTTGAAAATCCGTGCCAGCTCTTATGGGTTTGACTAAGCAAACAATGTGACAGAAGCAGTCTGGAAATGGTCAGACTCTTAATGGGATTTAAGAAACATACCACTCGCAAAGTGGCTTTCAAACAGTCCTGAAGGTTTTGAATCCTGATAAAAATGGACCCTTTCATTCTGACAAATAGAGTATTGGTCTCATAGAGGGTCATTTTTTATACTGATGATTACAAAGGGCACTATGCAGATAACAGAGATGTGATTGAGGGTAGAAACAAAGCATTGAAAGTCAAGATTTCAATTAACCCACAAGATTCTCACTTTCCAGTTACAACAGTAACAGAGTGTCTCATCAGTCATATAGACTGAATATATTTTCATTATAATTTGTCATGAACTGTGTTGAAATGCTGATGATTATTGTAAAATCGGCCCCACTTTATATTAAGTGGCCTTAAGTACTTACATCAAAAATAAGTACAATGTACTTACTGTGTTCAAATTGTATTGCAAAGCACTTTTGCTGATATTGAGGTAGATACGGGTAGAGTTAGGGACAGGTGTGGTGGTATGGGTCAGTTTAAGGGTAGGGTTAGGTGTAAGGGAAGTGCCAACTGTGTAATTACAAATGTAACTACATAAATTAATTACAGACGTAATTACATGTAGGTATTTTAAAAAATGTAAGTACAATGTAAAAACATGTATGTACACAATAAGTGCATTGTATCAAATGATTAATTACAATGTTAGTAGTTAAGGCCACCTAATATAAAGTGGGTCCGTAAAATCTATTTTATTTCCACTAAATTCCTTAAATCATTGTTTGTATGTGTTTAACATTTCTGATGACTAAATATATTGTTTGATAAAATGCACAATTGTGACTCATGGCCTATCAACAACCTCAAGCAAAATATCCTGAAATGAAATAGAAAGTGAACATTTCTCCATAGTATTCAAAAACAGGCATACAAGAGAGTGGTCACACTGCTAGCTGTTGAATGATTCAATATCATACTTTAATAAGCACAAAAGAAGAAAAAAAAGCAAAGAAAAAAAGACCATACATAAAACCATGCAGACCTGTGTGTTTATGCATAGAATATGCCTCAGGCTGATAGCAGCTCTCCTCACAAAGCTATTTGTGGGACTGAACTTTCAACACCTCCAATAAAGAGTGAGCTGGCAGCACTCATGCACGGAATTATGGGTCATACCGAGAGCAGAGCCTCTATTCGACAGCAGAACTAATGGTTTATGCATATGCATGTGCACCTTCATTGGAGCGGTAGTTGGAGTCCTCTGTCCTGTCTGAGCTGAACAACTCCCCTTTGGCAGTGTTTACCGTAGACAAATGCAGTTTCGATATTCACACACACGCCGGCATCAACCTGCCAATCAGAGCTCTCGTGCCCTCTAGTCTTCTCAGAAACAAGTTCATCTGTGAGGCTGCCAATTAAACAGCACAATGAAAGACTGGAGATCTTCCCAGAAGCACAAGTGGATGCAGGAGTCGCCACAAACACACAGAGAGAGTAAAACTACTTAGAATTGTGCATGGAAGTCTCAAATGCAGTAGTGTCATTGAGAAGGATTAAACTCACAAATTTGTAAGTAAAACTACTGTGTGAAAGATCAAAAATGGAAAAGCTTCTGTTGATGCTCATCAATGCTGTGCTGGAGCTGCCAATATCAAAGATGACTGTATTCATGTATGACTGCATAACCACTATAAACTACATTCCCTGTTGTTTAACTGTTGAACACTTCTTGACAATTTGTCAATGGGAAATGGCTTCCAACAACCAATTTAAAAAATTGCATATTACTTGGACTCACCTTGAAAGTACACAGGAAACTGATGGTGTGAAGTGGGCATTGACAAGATTTTCGAGTTGCTTCATCACCTATGACAGCAGCCTTAAATAAGGATTAAATAGAGTACAGCTGTGTTGGTGTACTTTTGTAGGCCATCTTGTAAGTTTGCATCACCCTGCTCCTTTGACAAAACCCGATTGGATTTCCTTCATTGGCTTTTGGATAATTGCAGAAAATATGCTGTGACCAACACAACTGTATGATTCTTTAATTAATAAAAGAACACAACTCATGAATTTTGAAGCCTAAATAAATGTGTAAAAATAAAAAAGCTAAATGCAGGCTATAAATAAACTACACCATTCATATGACTTCGTCACCACCATTAAGCTTCCAACAAAGGCTGGACTGAGGCTAAAATACGGCCCAGGCAAACCCAGCCTATCCGGCCCATGAGTTCCCCATGAATGTTTTTGCTGGGGTTAGGGCCTTAAATTTGAGTAAATGAATAAAATAAAATAAAAACTAGGACAGGGACAAATCAAGGATATTATCAAATTTACTGCAAATGCAGATGATAAACTTACATTTTTGCCACAGAAATGTACTTGACAGTAAAGCACTGATGATTTTGAGCTAGGATGCAGTAAAGTAAATGTACTGCTTATAAATGCTGTCATCCTTTATTCACTCTCGTGTCCTTCCAAACCTGTATGACTTCTGTGAAACAAAAGAAGATATTTTGAAGAATGTTAGCAACTAAGCCATTTTGTTTATGCTACCAGTTGAATATTGTATGAACAAAAAACAGACTCAAATTATTTTATTTTATGTTACACAGAAATAAATTAATTTAGGTTTGGAATGACATTAGGTTAATAAACGATAACATTTTTGGGTTGAACTACCCCTTTAAAAACATCATATTTTTAGAGTTTTAGAGTTAACACCTAATTTATGTAAGACACTGATAACTATCTTTCACGAGGTTCTCATTTCATTAGATCTATTAAAAAAAAGTTTATAAAGCTTTCCTTAATTCATGGGATCCTGGTTTTAAAGCTGTTTTAGTGACTGTAGTTTAACTGTAGGCCAGTTTAATTTAACTGTAAGATCATGGTAGTCACAGGTAACACCATGTTACTCATTACCATGGCTATATGGTTTCTAAAATATATGAAACATATAAATAAACATATATATGTAATTTAATTTTTTTAAACATCTGTAGAAAATACGAATATAGCCCCTATATAAAAGTGATTTATATTCTTCAATATTATTAGCAACATTTTTAATAAATACGTTTAATAAATACGTTAGTAGCTGCAAGGTAAATTGTGGTTGTGCTAAAGTGAAACGTTTGTAGTTGAGTGTATTGCCGTTTTCCACTTTACATCGTCATGTATTTAAGTACATGCTAGCGGCTGTTTTCAGCTGATTCACCACAGAAACTTGTAATGTTCCCATATCACACGATTGTATAAAACAAAATTCAAAGTCAGTGTCGTTCATAGAGCAGCATAAATGCAGAGTACGTTCATCCGCAGCTGCGCTGTGCGGATATTCGCCTTTTGGCCTGTCAATTCAGAAGACAAACCAATGGGCCACGGTCGCTGCATGATGGGCCAGTTAGTGGCAAAAAATAAATAAATCAATAACTTATCAGTTAGTGCGTCGGCCCACCAGTAAAATGCCCGGTATGCCAGATTACCAGTCCTGCCCTGCTTCCAACAATTTTCAGTCTTAATTTAAAATTTTAATTAAAAGCATGAGTTAGAATAGTATGCAAGAGTGTGATTATCAATACAAGATGGCTATGAAAGCAGACTACTGAGTAGATGAGTTTACCTGTTGTACCAGTGTAATGTTTAATGTCCCCTACTACCTCTGTAGCTATATTTAGAAAGGTTGTTAGTAACTAAGAGCATTACTGACATATTGTATGCTGTCAGCATAAAGCATGGTAACCACAGACCTATTTTTGGCATTTAAAGTAAGACACAAAAATTCACTTCAGGATGATAGAACCAGATTTGATAAAATGCTTACTTCTAGGTTGACCAAAAAAAAAACAAAACAAAAAAAAAAATTTACAGTACCCCTGCAGGACTCTATAGACATTTGACAATTGGATTACTGTATTTTCAACACCCACATTCCCTGAAATCAAAAAGTCATTTGAGTTGTATTAGAGTAAGTTGAGTCATTGTAAGACAGGTAAGACTAATGAACATAATAATAATAATAATAATAATAATAATAATAATAATAATAATAATAATAATAATAATAATAATACAATTTCAATGAATTAAGATTATAACCCTAATTGCATTTTGAAATGAGAACAAACAGGAGATTTTTTTTTTTAGTGTCTCAAAACAATCCAGTGTCCCTGAGGAAGAAAAAAAAAAAAAATTATGGCCTTTGATGGCCATCCCCACACTCAGAAAGACAGACGCTGCTTCTTTCCCAGGCATTTCCATGGTGTCTAGGTTACTGCAGTCTCTTCTCATCTGGACGGTTAGTGTTCTCCATGGAGGCAGAAGTTCCTCCAGGGAGTGTTGTGAGAGCACATCTACCCTCATGCCGAGCAAACACAAGGAGTGTTGACTACATCCCAGTGGACTGGCGTCAACTCCGCTACGGCTTCATTCTACACTGAAACGTGCCCAGGGATCCCTGCTTACTTAAGGTCTTGCATGTCCTGTCACTCCACACACTTGTGTAGACAGAGCTGACTCCAAAATGCCTGCACGGATCCCTCAGCTGTCTCAGCGTGGCTCATCTGAAGACACAGACCGTAATAAGACCGCAGAGTGGGATATTTCAGAAGGAAGACTAGGCTGGGAATCTGTGTGGTGCCGATGGGGTTTAACGCTACATCCCAGGCATGACCTACAAGCTCATTTGAGATGTTTTGACAAAGCCTCTGTTGCAGAAATGTTTGAAGAATGCATAAACATAAAACACAACTGTTCCTGTGGTGAGGAACTGTCAACATCATGCATCTGTATATTACAGACTGAACCATAAATACATAAAGGCATTAGTGCAGTTTGAGGGTATTTGTAACATGTAGGAAAAATGACTATGTAGGATTGCTTATGAGAGAAACACCATGAAACACGGTATTATAACTGAGGTCATAAACACACTGTAGCTTCACAAGTGCACAAAATAAAGTGGCTGACCTCCTCATGCCAGAATCCCTGAGAAAACATTCCAGAAATACAACCCAGGAGACAGGAGAGTGTGTGGAGTCTCATTTATTAGACGTGCTTTATGTTAGGAACAAAGATTTGAAGAGTCTGTTGCTCTTTGCCCAAAGCCAACAGCGAGACACCTGGCCTGAAAATGAATAACTGCTGGGACTGAAAGTGAACAGAAAGCCAAAGACTCTTTCAAGCTGTCCTTGTTCACAGGCAAAGAGGCTTCGATTTCTACAAACAAAACAAAAAAAAGAAGAGAGAGAGAAAGCAACCTATTCTAAAACATCACAACGGTTGCTGTCACTTTAAAGTAAAAAAGGTTTCTGTCTTTAAAATGAACCTTAAAATTGGAGTCTTTAATCAGCAGAGGGAAAAAATACCTCAACCACCTGGGATAAATTACATTTACTTGACCTTTAAACAAAAGACATTAGCATTCGACCACCGGTTTCAGTCCTTGGGTTACTGCACACTTCAGCATTGTCTGACACTAGAATTTACAGTGTCAATGGAGCTCAATCACAAAAAACATGATTATGGCAGCCAGAGCAAGTCCGAAAGAGAGCAGTTTGAGTCCATCACCATCAAATCCCCATGACCATCCCTTGAGCGCAGAGGATGCCACAGAGGCATGGAAATCATGGGCCTTCTTCAGCTCCTGTGAAAGGAAAGAGAATTACAGATAAATACCAGAAAGAGCTGAAAATATCTCACTCCTTAATATCTCAATCCTACCGCCTTTTGCATGTGACCTGTCTAAAGCATGTTACAGAGCATCTCTGGATCTGTGTTCATGCAAAACACAAGAATTCAATAGCTTTGTTCTCTACTTCCATGTTTCTTTATTCCACTACTGAAAGCCACACAAAGCACTTACGCTCATTGACAATCATGGGTGGATCAACAGAAATAAAGACCCAATCCAATCATATTCAACATAACCTGCACTAATTGCAACTCAAAAGAAAAAGATCATTACTGTGACAACAGCAGAGGAACTGACAGAACCGAGTTTATGGTTTTATGATTTTATGCATCAATGGTGTTAAATCATCACAATCGCTGGAGCACGAGAATGCTTGGATGGAAGCTGACCGTGTGATGTAATATGAGTGAATGTGTGCCGTCCAGATGTCATCCATCTTCATCATTCTGACAGGACGTTGATAGAGGGCAGTTGCACTCGAAAATGGCAAGAGATTTAAGCACAACTTCACATCAGAGGACACATCAGAGACTCAAAGGGTAAAATGGTTGTAAGTGGAAGCTGTGTCCTCTCTAATGTGTTGGCACATTAAAGGTTCATCTATAATGCACACAGTAATGGGCTGATGTCTCCCGTCAGCGCAAGCCTGAAAGCTCACCTTATAATATGTGAAAATGCTATTTTACTATCTGACAGTAGATGGCACTTATGGATGTCAGAAATATAGCGTTTGCACCATATTATAAACATTGTCATAATTCATCAACAGAAGATAAAAAATATATATTTTGGCACCATTCATTGATTGTGAACCGCTCTGAAAACATGAACCTGTAGAATGAGCAACAGTGCTGCATTTTACCTTTAAGCATGGAGTGCTTACATTTATAGCGTTTAAACAACTGAATTTAAGACATTTAAAGAAACTGCAGTGACCATGTATTTCCTTATAGTGACGTGTGTTTCTCAATGTAAATCAGCTTCCAGATGGTGTCTTCCTCTGCCGAGTATGACTGTGTGTGAGTGTCTGAATGGAAAGGTCGTCATTGTGCTTTACCAGAGTGGGATCATGTACCGCCACCCTCAGATGCCCTCAGACCCTCAGATTCAAGCACTACCTCCCTCAATTTCTGATCCTTGGGCTATCAAGGGAGAAGTCAGAAGCCTTCTGACTCCCACATGACCATAACAAGCTCAAAACTTTTTTGTGGCAACAGTATACGAGATAACTTGTACTACTAGCTGTCACATGCCTGTCCTGTCTTGTGTGCACATGTGGGTTTTGTCAGTATGGCCTTTGTGCTTCTATCATTGTCTGATCCCTCCCCCTCGTAGGCAGATCGTAACCACCGGAATACGATCTGATCCCTCCCCCCAGATAACAATCTGATTAGTGTTGATTTCTCCCACCTGTTCCCTCTTGATTTCTTCCCTTTATAAGCTCCTTGTGTTTGTCAGTCTGTGTTGGATCCTTGTGTAATGTCTGCGTCTTCCGTCCTCCCCGTGATTCTGTTGGTTTGTTTAAGTTTATATTTTATTATTCTATTATGTGTTTTTCCCCCTCGTGGGTTTTGTTTTGAGTTTATGTTTTATTTGTTATAAATAAATATATCATTTTCTGCACTTGAGTCCTCGCACCCTTTTCCATTGTATGTGACGTGACAGAAGGATCCAAACGTAGAGGACTCAGCAAGAGGATTGTTTATCTTTGTTTGTTTGCTCTTTGAACTATGGAGCTAACCAGGCACGTACAGGTGATGCGGCAGGTGAACTCTAAATACATCCGTCAACAGGGGGCGGGTGTAAGAGAGTTCGCCTGCCAATTCCTTATTGAGGTGCATCACCTGTACCTCAATGAGACAGAGAAGGCAGAGGTGTTTAACCTCTGCCTGGACATGCCTCTCAGCCCCATGGAGGTTGAGAGAATGGGAACCCCGGACTTGTGGGAGTTTGTGGAACAGCTGGACTCCAGTCCCTCTAGGACCAGGGGCTGGATAGCTCCGGTGGTTCCTGTTCCAGTGGCCCCAGTTCCAGTGGCCCAAGCTCCGGTGGTCTCTAAGAGGAGGAGGAGAAGGAAGGCTCCCTCCGTGCCTGTTCTTGTGGTCCCAGTTCCAGTGGTCCCTGTGCCGGTGGTCCCAGTACCGGCGGATCGTGTTCCGGTGGTCCCGATTCCGGTGGATCGTACTCCGGTGGTCCCAGTACCGGCGGATCGTGTTCCAGTGGTCCTGAAACGGAGGAGGAGAAGGAAGTCTCCCTCCGTGCCTGTTCCGGTGGTCCCAGTTCCAGTGGTCCCTGTGCCGGTGGTCCCACTGCCGGCGGATCGTGTTCCGGTGGTCCCACTGCCGGCGGATCGTGTTCCGGTGGTCCCACTGCCGGTGGATCATGTTCCGGTGGTCCCACTGCCGGCGGATCGTGTTCCGGTGGTCCCACTGCCGGCGGATCGTGTTCTGGTGGTCCCAATGCTGGCGGATCGTATTCCGGTGGTCCCAGTGCCGGAGGATCGTGTTCCAGTGGTCCCAATGCTGGCGGATCGTGTTCCGGGTGTCCCTGTGCCGGTGGATCGTGTTCCGGGTGTCCCTGTGCCGGTGGATCGTGTTCCGGTGGTCCCTGTGCCGGTGGATCGTGTTCTGGTGGTCCCTGTGCCGGTTGTCCCTGTGCCGGTGGATCGTGTTCCGGTGGTCCCTGTGCCGGTGGATCGTGTTCCGGTGGTCCCTGTGCCGGTTGTCCCTGTGCCGGTGGATCGTGTTCCGGTGGTCCCTGTGCCGGTGGATCGTGTTCCGGTGGTCCCGGTGCCGGTGGATCGTGTTCCGGTGGTCCCAGTTCCGGTGGTCCCTGTGCCGGTGGATCGTGTTCCGGTGGTCCCTGTGCCGGTGGATCGTGTTCCGGTGGTCCCTGTGCCGGTGGATCGTGTTCCAGTGGTCCCTGTGCCGGTGGATCGTGTTCCGGTGGTCCCAGTTCCGGTTGTCCCTATGCCGGTGGACTCTGTTCCGGTGGACGCTGCTGGGCAGGAGATGCCTCCCAGGCGCCCTGCTCTCACCGCGCCTCCCAGGCGCCCTGCTCTCACCGCGCCTCCCAGGCGCCCTGCTCTCACCGCGCCTCCCAGGCGTCCAGCTCTCACCGCGTCTCCCAGGCGTCCAGCTCTCACCGCGCCTCCCAGGCGTCCTGCTCTCCGTGCGCCGCTGAGGCGTCCTGCTCTCCGTGCGCCGCTGAGGCGCCCTGCTCTCCCTGCGCCGCTGAGGCGTCCTGCTCTGACTGCGCCGCCCCGGCGCACTGGCCTGCCCGTGCAAAACCAGCACCCTGCTCTGACCACGCCGCCCTGGGTGCCTGAACTTTGTGGGCCACCATGGCCTCCTGAAAATTTTGTTTTCCCTATTCCCTCCTTGTTGACCCTTCCCTTGTTTGTTCCTTCCTTCTCTGTTTCCCCTGTTCCTCCTGTCCCGCCCTGGTCTGTCCCGCCTGTCCCGCCCTTGTCTGTCCCTCCCGTGCCCCCCTGGTCAGTCCCTCCCGTGCCCCCCTGGTCAGTCCCTCCCGTGCCCCCCTGGTCAGTCCCTCCCGTGCCCCCCTGGTCAGTCCCTCCCGTGCCCCCCTGGTCAGTCCCTCCCGTGCCCCCCTGGTCTGTCCCTCCCGTGCCCCCCTGGTCTGTCCCTCCCGTGCCTCCCTGGTCTGTCCCTCCAGTCCCGCCCTGCTCTGTCCCTCCCGTCCCTAGTGGAGCGTCTGGTAGCCGCTCCTTAAGGAGGGGGTAATGTCACATGCCTGTCCTGTCTTGTGTGCACATGTGGGTTTTGTCAGTATGGCCTTTGTGCTTCTATCATTGTCTGATCCCTCCCCCTCGTAGGCAGATCGTAACCACCGGAATACGATCTGATCCCTCCCCCCAGATAACAATCTGATTAGTGTTGATTTCTCCCACCTGTTCCCTCTTGATTTCTTCCCTTTATAAGCTCCTTGTGTTTGTCAGTCTGTGTTGGATCCTTGTGTAATGTCTGCGTCTTCCGTCCTCCCCGTGATTCTGTTGGTTTGTTTAAGTTTATATTTTATTATTCTATTATGTGTTTTTCCCCCTCGTGGGTTTTGTTTTGAGTTTATGTTTTATTTGTTATAAATAAATATATCATTTTCTGCACTTGAGTCCTCGCACCCTTTTCCATTGTATGTGACGTGACAGAAGCACAATACAGTGGCTGAATGCTCTTTAAAAGCACACAATCGACAAGATTCTCATTCACAGATTCTGAAGGAAGCCTGCCTACAAAACCAGAATTGCTATTCAATTTCCTATTGTGCTGGACATATCCCATTCAACGATGAATATGAACAAGCACACAGTTCTGCTAGGACTCTCATCAGAAGAAAAGCAAAGAAAAGGCAAATTCATTGTGAAAGGTTTCCCTTGAGTGTGTGTGTGTTGAGTCTGCGTTCCAACTTTAGTGGGCCTAGAATAGAACCCTGGGGATCTCCAGTGATGAATAATATCATCCAAGAGACGGTTCTGCTCTAAAGAATGTCAGAAGTCGACATGAGGTTAGACCTGAGTAATGTAAAACACCTCTGAGTCTCTGACTGCACTACGGGAGAGCACAGGGGAACTGGTTGGAGTGTATTAAAACTTTCAGCTGTGCAGGGAATGCCTTTGTACTGAGCAGATATTCAATGCAATTACTTGCTCCCCATATCATCCCAGGCAGGATGCCTGTGATGAATGCGGATGCAGTATTACTGGATATCTCCTTAGCAATGGAGATGTGAGCTCCAGTTATCTGCTGATGCTGCATTACATATATTAAAGGCCATGCATAGAAACCCTTCCTCAAATCCTCAGCCTCTTCCTCAAAATAATCTGCTCATAGCTAAGAGGAATGTTTATAAGAAGAGTGTATTTCAGAATCCTGTCAAATTGGAGCAGGGGCTAAGGGGATGGCTGGTCCCATCAGCTTGTTTAAAAGCTGCAAATAACAACTGGATGGGTCAAACCATTAGGACATAATGCCTGCTGAGGATTAAACCATTCCTGGACACCTCAGGCTGGATATATCTCTACATGTATTTTCACATGAAAATTAGACAAAACTATTTAGATTTTTTGGAAAACAAAAAGAAGACTTGAATTAAAATGCACTTAATGTCTTGTGTGATGTGAAAATCATGAAGTAAAATCAGATGAGAAGCACCAGAATAAAAGATAAAAACATTACTAGACTAGTTTGAAGGAAGTCGTGAGTTTTATTTTTCTCTCGATACTCTCTCCACCAGCCAATATATTTTCCTTTTTTCCCTCCTGCTCTTTCTCCTCTTTTGATGAATGTCAGTTAGAGTGACCGCTAGTGCATGCTGCATCCAGACACCACATTGATTCATGTCTGCTTCTCTCTCGAACACACACACACACACACACACACACGCACACACACACGCACACACGCACACACGCACACACACAAATCTAATGAGTGTCCGTCAATAAACTGTGGCGGCGGCTCAGACGGAGGTGAGAGGCTCAAGGACAGGGATGCTGGGCCAGATGCCTGAACGATCTCCTGGCCAGCTGAGGTGATAATCCACACACACCCGCCTGTGATCCATCTATCTCAGATGCATCACCATGGGGATTAGACACAGCTAAGCCCAAATAAACACTGTCAACATTCTAATGTTTGTCTACACTGAAGAAGAGCTGAAAAAGAAAGATGTTCACTTTGACACCTGTCCCTGCGGATGGCAAAAGCTGCTTCCAAATCATCAGTTCTCATCCTCCTTGATCTGTCTGCTGCCTTTGACACTGTGAATCATCAGATTCTTCTGTCCACCCTCTCATCACTGGGCATCACAGGGACTCCACTCCACTGGTTTGAGTCCTATCTCACAGGTAGGTCTTTTAAGGTTGCCTGGAGAGGAGAGGTATCCAAAGCACCAACTGACCACGGGGGTTCCTCAGGGCTCAGTGTTTGGACCTCTCCTCTTCTCCATTTACACTACATCATTGGGACCCATCATTCAGGCACATGGCCTCTCATATCATTGCTATGCTGATGACACACAGCTCTACCTCTCCTTTCAACCAGATGATCCCACAGTAGCTGCATGAATCTCAAGCTGTCTGGCGGACATCTCGGCATGGATGAAAAAACATCACCTGCAGCTCAATCTAGCAAAGACTGAGCTGCTTGTTTTCCCTGCTAATCCGACCATAAAACACGATTTTACCATCCAGCTAGGTTCATCTCTGATTACTCCTTCAGGGTCGGTCAGAAATCTTGGAGTAATCTTTGATGACCAGCTGTCCTTCAAAGACCACATCTCAAAGACAGCTCGGTCATGCAGGTTTGCATTACACAACATCAGGAAAATCAGACCGTTCCTTACAGAGCATGCAACACAGCTTCTTGTCCAAGCCCTGGTCATTTCTAGACTTGACTATTGCAATGCGCTTCTGACGGGACTTCCATCTTGTGCAATTAAACCGTTACTAATTATCCAGAATGCTGCGGCATGTCTTGTATTCAATGAGCCCAAAAGGGCTCATGTCACACCACTATTCATCTCTCTGCATTGGCTACCACTCGCTGCCCGGATCAAATTCAAAGCTCTTGCTTATGGATCTTCCACACGCTTACTTCGACTCACTCCTACGAGCCTACACCCCCACCAGAAGCCTTCGCTCAGCTAATGAGCGAAGGCTTGTGGTACCATCACAGAGAGGCATGAAATCTCTCTCCAGGACTTTTTCTTTCATTGTTCCTGGTTGGTGGAACGATCTTCCATCCTCCATACGCACGACAGAATCACTCGCTTCATTCAAAAGACAGGTAAAAACTCATCTCTTCCATGAGCACTTAATCTTACATAAAATAAATAAATAAAAAATCTCCCCTCTACTTCTCTTTTCTTCTTCCCTTTTCTAGTTTTTGCTACTCTGAGAAGTGTACAAATCTTGGTATTTAGGGCACTTTTTGCGTTTCTTTGCCTTTTCTTGACGGATCGCTTCCTGTGCTCCTGAGTTGTAAGTCGCTTTGGATAAAAGCGTCTGCTAAATGCATAAATGTAAATGTAAAAAACAGGATCAACTTAAAGAACTAACTCATAAAGGGACACAGATCAGTACCACTGAAGTACCAGAATGACACTTGCATTCAAATGCCTAAATGTTTCAATGAAAATTAATAATACGATTACTAAGTAAGCAGTCAATGGTTCACAGTGGACGCCTCTCAAAACTTCTGTAAATATACCACTCTTATGCATAAACACGCAAAGAAAGCCACAACAAATCATGTCAAAGAACCAATTAACAAATCTAATTTGTAATTTTTACTCTGTATTTATGAATGTCAAACATACAATTACTGTAAAGATTGAAAAACAGATCCAATCACCTAATCATGTCTAAAATTGCTTCACAACACTGACTGACCGGCTTTCACCACAAATAAAAATACAGCTTGAACCATTTCACATGATCAAATAAAAATTTGCAGAAATATGTGAGTATGTTAATGTTTGTTGAGCAGACGTTCCAGAAGGCTGAGGTCACTCAGATGGTGAATAATGTCAAAATAGGCTAGAAGAACTACGGTTATACTTAATTTTACAGTGTGTGTACTTTCAATGTACTTACAGTGTACCTACCCATTAAAGTACTAAGTAATGTTAGGTAACGACATGGGTTAAGCTTAGGTTATGTGTTATTACACGCACGCACGCACGCGCACGCGCACACACACACACACACACACACACACACACACACACACACACACACACACACACACACACACACACACACACACACACACAAAGCAGTGTCTTTCAACAAAGCAGAGTCGCATTTGTCCCTTCAGAATTTCTCTCATTGTCTCTCTCATTTTTTTAAGAGTCATTGCGTGCTGAAAATACACAATTGTGTTATAAGATCTAATCATCTCAAACTTAGTCACACACATACACTCTCTGGGGAATCTTTAGCAAGTTCCAATTAGTCCTGCCTGACCTATCAATTAACATCAACTAACACTGGCAAATCTAATTAGACCTCAATAAACACAAACAAAGAATTTATCATGGGAGAACACAGAAACATCTAATATCAAAATCAGGATGAAAGTCCCAGATCTGCAGCATTATTACTTTATGCAGTGCTGCTCAAGCCATATCCCAAACACACAGCTCCTGTTTCTCTGTATATGTGTGTAGTGATTTTACTAGAGTTTTTGTCAGATGATTCCTTCCCAAGTTCCGATGCACCATTGAGGTTGTTAACACAACCTTAATATGTACGTTTGTATACTTTGTTGTGTTACAAACATTACTCGTTAAGCATTTACAGTTGCCATTCTATGCCGCACACACACACACACACACACACACACACACACACACACACACACACACACACACACACACACACACACACACACACACACACACACACACACACACACACACACACACACACGGGAGATACTGAAGTTAGGCACTGCAGTGCTGTAACAGATGCAGATAGTCACTCAATCAATCTGCTCTCTGCATAAGAACATTTCATAGACTCACAAAGGAACAGTTCACTGAGCAATGAAAGTTCTCTTATCTTTTACTCAAGCTCATGTCATTTTAACCTGTATTAAACAGAGTCACTGGAAAGCGACTGGAAAGTGACCCCACAAGAGCGCTTTTCACATGGGTGGCGTATTTTTCCAGTTATTTTCAATGGGAGTGCTGCATTTTTAGAACGCTATGAGCGTAACGAGGCACTGAGAGCCTGTTTCACAAACAAGCGCTGAGCGTTCTGCGTTTTTTTTTTCCAGTCGCCGAGAATTGAAGAACTTGGAGTACAACGTAGAGCTCACTGTCACTTTTTACCAAGCTGTCCAATCACAGTGAAGGATGGGCGTGATAAATACAACACCGACCAACCACCACATTCTGCTTGTACAACATCAAAAGATGACAACAAGCATAATAACAGAAACAAAATCATTTAAAACAAGAGCCAGAGCAAATACTTTACATTGTATCAACATTTTATATAGAATTAATATAGAAACAAATGAAATGAGATACTAGTAACACCTCCGCAGAGATTCTGTATTATAGCAAGCAAAAAGTCTCAATGCTCTGAAGTGCCCACAGCTAGGCATTTTCAGCAGAGCGCCTGGCGTTTTCAGCTGACTAAAAAAATGTTGGTGGACATGCGGCCTTAAGGTGAATCAATGACATAACAGTTGTCCTCATGGTTCCTGAAATATATTGATGCTGTATGCGAGGAACAAACTGAAATTTAAGTCCTTATTGCAGATCATCTTATTCAGTCACCTTTAGTGTATGTAAAGGAGAAGAATAAATTCACTGCCAAACAGCTCTCCACTGAAGAAGGAAAAGCACATTGAATTGTCATGTGGACTGTCCTCTTCAATACCAACTAGGTACCTGAATATCTAGGTTCAGAATAATGTCTTTGTTGAACATTTCCTTGCTCATCAGAGATCTGAGGTCAGCACTCCAAAGTTTTCTCATCTGAGCAGGTCTGGGATCAGTGCTGGAGGTCAGCAAGTGCAGCTGTAATGTAGTGCCAGAAGACATCTACACACCTGCAGTCGCACAGCACTGCTCCTCCTCCCGTCAGCTGCTTCCTCTTCACTGGAGTAACAGCTCTATAAATCAGCCATCTTCTCTCTTTCTCTCTGATGATTATCTGTGTCATTCTGCTCTCTTTAAAGCAATATGAGCATTTGACAAGCAAGTGAAAAAAAGAAGAAAAAAAGATCAAATAGACCATGGGCACTGTAAACAAGGCACTAGCGGAAACATTTGAGAAGCTCTGTTTTGGAGCGCAGCAGGTTTCCACAAGTTTCTGAGAGGTTTTTTTGGTCTTTGTCAATGAACAAAAATGAACAACCATTTTATGATCAAATAAAGAATTAATAATTTATAGAAAAATGTCTGACATTAATGGCAGCAAACACCAATCGCTTTGTGTGTCTCCTTACTGTTTGAATTTGACAGCAAGATTTTCAGTGAATATAGGTTGATGACAGACTTTGAGATACATTCGCTACAGTTTGGGGTCAGTATGATTTTTATTATTATTATTATTAATTAATTAAAGTAGTATCTTATACTCAGTAAGACTGTATTTAATAGATCCATTCGGTACAAAAGAGAAAAATAACTATGTGGAATGTTTTCATTGTAAAATAAATAAATAAATAAATAATTTTCGATGACAAATTTTCATTATAATTACTCATTATTATTACTCCAGTCTTTAGTGTCACATTATCCTTAAAAAAACCTTCCAATATGCTAATTTGTTGCCCAATAAACATTTCTGAAAATGATCAATGTAGAAAAAATAAATAGAAAGTGTATATATATATCATTACAATAATTTATTATTAAATGTGTCAGAGGTGTTAAGAGTACCTGGAAACTGTACTTGAGTAAAAGTACAGATACCTTACAGTGAAAATGACTGGTGTGTGTGTGTGTGTGTGTGTGTGTGTGTGTGATGTCTCTATTTGTCATTCTGTGCTAATTTGTAAAGGCCGTGCTATTTTCCTAGAGGGGAGAGTACACGTCCACACAGAGGACATCAAATGATGCTTCAAAATGTGATACACATTTTAATTTCACACCCCATCAGATTTTACTGCTGCCCTGGCAGACCATAAACACAAGAGAGAGAGAAGGAAAGGAGAAATAAAGAGAGATTAAAAATATACTGGTAATTGGTCATGGCCATCTAACAGAGGCTGTTCTGGAGAAATAAAAAATCTAAATGTAAACAAACAAAAACAAGACCATTTCTTGTTCTTGGATGGGAAGCACAAGGATTCCTACTTTCTTCAGGACTGGAGGAGAATACATGCAGCTAACAGGACTATAGTTTAATGGAAGGAGCTCTAATGGTGCAGAACTCTATAAGTAGTGGCGATCTGCTGTTTTCATATTAGAGTTCACTAGTTAAGCAATCGAGAGCTCCCGGCAAAGACAGTGAAACGAGTGCTGAGAGATAATTAGGGCAGCAGAACATCTCGCACAATTCCTTTCTCAGACACACTTCATTTAAAAATCACTGCACTATATGAAAGAAATAAAATTTCTAAAATAAGTATAAATAAAAATAAGTTTCTTCTAGCTCCTTCATTTGACAATAAATTAGCCAAAGAGTTACTAAGCAAACAAGCTTTAGTCAAGTCATAAGTCATACTCTTTCAAAACTAAACCCTTGGACATCAACATCCAGACTAAGTCAGTCAGTCCAATAACCAGGCTGTCCATTTGAGTTAAGTGAAAAACAGCTTTCATCCAAAAAAAATGTAGTAATGGTGAATGGCTATGGCAACCCGTGCATTCTGGTTACCTTAAGTTGGTAAACCAACAAACTAGCTGTCATACCTGCTTAAAGGGGTGATAAAACACGATTTCACTTTTCTAACTTTAGCTAGTGTGTAATGTTGCTGTTTGAGCATAAACAACATCTGCAAGTTTACAACATTCAAAGTATAAAGCAAAGGGAGATATTTGCTTTTAAAGAAATGAATTTCTAAGGACTACAGCAAACGGCCGGTAGGGAAGCACAGCCTTTTCCTCCAGGGTAGCTGACATCAGCAGCTCCAATATTTACATAAACCCCTGCTCCGAGAATATTACATAAGGGGGATAAGGCTATTTTTTATTGCTGTGGAATAGTAAGCTGGAGTATGAAAGGATATTGCAGACTATTTTCAAAAGGAATTGCAAATTGTATTTGCAATTGCGTTTTCAATTTGTGGATGCATAAAATGTGACAATCCAAACTTAATTGCAAATTGCACATTTCTGTTTGGATTTTCGTTTATGCAAACGCACAAGGACTGCCATATTCCAAATAGAAAAGCAAAGTCTGTTTGTAATTGCATTTTCCATGTTTTACAAGTAATAACCGTGCCATTTTGGAATAATGATTAATCACCTATTTGCTATTTAATTTCCTCCATGTCCTGCACCAACCTGCACAAAATTAAAATGGAATCGCAATCCCATAAGATCATCCACTTCTCCTAATAAAGGGTGAATTCAAGGTGATTGGGACACTTTTGGCATTTAGATGACTTAGGAAAAGTGTCCCAATCACCTTAAATTCACCCTTTATTAGGAGAAGTGGATGATCTTGTGTTGTAAATCCAGCAGGCTCTGTCAATGTTTAAACATTTAATGGTGGCGAAGACGGCCACAGCCCGTGAAAACTTTACCCATCAACTAACACAACCATTTTCTACCCTGTTCCCTCATGTAATGTCACATTATATATATCAGGTGAAGTGGATGATCTTGTGTTGTAAATCCCGCAGGCTCCGACTCCCTGCCAGTGTTGAAAACACGTAATGGCTGTGATAACTTACTGATCAATAAACACGTGCATTAGGTGGTTAGCAGATAAGAACACAGTTTGGCCAGCTTACCAATGTGAGTCCATTGCATGTCTTCATAGAACCCGGAAAACATCAGACCGTTTTTACAAGAAGGGACAGAGCAGCGTAGAATAAAGGTAAAATATATGAAAAATAATGATTAATGATTTTTTAAAAACAAAAACAAAGCATGAACACGTTACAGTGCACCCTACAAACACACTCAAGCCTTCGAAAGAATGTGTTTTACCATCCCTTTAAAGGAATAGTTTATCCAGATGAAATACACAAATAAAATTAAGAATCAGCTGTTCTGCTCTAAGCAAAATTTAAGTGGATATTTAACCTTGAGATGAATAGCTTCTTGTTTAAGGTGAATCACTTGTTGTATTCCTCATTTATAAACTGCTTTGAATACTACTAAATGTAAATGTAAAACAATGGTCAACCTATATATACTCATGCCCAAATTCAAAATGGCCCACTGACTTTAACTGTATGAACAAACAAGAGCTGACATGTTCGTTCCACAGAAGGAAGGAAATCATATATGTTTGGAATATGAGGGGGAGTAAATGTTTACAGAATGATCCTTTTTGGTTGAAAAATCCATATCAAGGTTCTTTATGGAGGATTGTGCTGGTCAAGCAGTATAGACCAGCTATAACAATCTGCTTAAACCATCTTGAAATGAGCTATTATATCTGAAACAACAAAAGCTGTTTTTTGTTTTTTTGTTTTTTGTTTTTAACAAACCAGACCAAAACCACAAGATTAAGCTAGTAAGTCGTAGTGCTGCCAGGCATCAAATGGTGTTTAAATGTATTCAACTCAGAGGAATTTTCATTAGATTTAGACTTTCATTTAGCAGGAACTTCCTCATTTATTTTATTAATTCTCTATGTGATTTAAAGAATGTATATTAGATTTGGTTGGTCAAACTACAATAGTTAATTCTATTGTGTAGGTGGTTTCATGTACTATCAGAAATCCTGTGAACATGCTTTTTGAATTTCACACTCTCCTTCTAATGTAAAACAGACTGCAAACAGTGTGTGAAGTCTGGACTCTCAGCCTCCAATCTGTCATGTCCATCTCTTCAGAGACAGACAAAATGAGGGTGCTGCTCACACCATTCTCCTTCAGACAGACTCTCTGGCAGCTTAGCGGTCAATTGGCTATCACAGGCTCTGGCCACAACTGACTGTCCACTCAGCCAGCTTCTGCTGGTCCCTAAAAAGGACCCCATCATTACATCATCGGACTGCAGCTGAAACTGTTGTGCTTCTAAATACTTCAAAACTACTCAGAACATTCTGGGAATAAAGCCACTGATTGCAAACCAAAACCAAAAGTCAAGACCCAGTTATTTCTTTAGTTTATACAATACAGACAATACAGCTTATTTCAAAGCAGCTTCACCTTAATAAACAGGTTTAGATTCAATGATGCAAACTTAATCAAATATGAAAAATAAAAATTCGGAAGCAGTTCTTAAAAGTTCATCAATAATGAAATGAGTTAAATTCAGCTGTAAGCTGCAATACAGAAGACAATATTAGCATTATTCACTTAGATTCAGTTCAAATCAGTGCAGTTAAATGGATAACATTACTGAATATGAATGAACCCCCACACTCAGTGATTCTGAGTATTTTATCATCTAATAAATAATGGCATGTAAAGACATGTAGAACAAGCTAATCTGAAATGACATGGTCAAGTAGACTGACCTGAGGGAGTCCAGACACCTGGCCCTTCTGAAGAGGCTGAGCGATGGAGGGAGTAAAGACCTGCGCGTCCTCCACTGGGCAGCCCTTCATGTAGTGCTTCCCAGCCTCATATATATCCACCTCAATCATCTTCCCTTTGAACTCAGGCTTCTTGGGCACCAGCACCTGCAGAAGCATGAAGGAGACATTTTACCAGTTCAGTCCCTTGAGGTTAAAAGCTATAAATGCATCATAACACAATATACCAAAAGACATCATGAACAAAACAAAAAACAATAGGAAAGAAGGGTGTCTACAGTGGTTAACAACAAATATAATCTACAGCTCACAAATGGACAGTGTAAAACGTTTATGAAAACTGTAAAACTGTGACATTTTTGTGACAGATAATAAAATGAATTGATTGATTGTCATTAATCTATGAGATCCATGGTCATGTTGAACACTTTGAACTGACATTATGCACCATTAAAATGAAGGTGTAAGTAGTAATTCACCACTAAATAAAAACACAAGCCATAGGAAAAATAAATATGTTTTTGCAAAATCAAACACCATGATTTTTTTTCATTTCCAGCATTCCACTGTATCCACTCCACACATACATTTTAAACTGCTTGTTAAAGATTCTCACATATGCTTGTTAAAGATGCTCCTCATGCCGCTGTTGTGCATTTTCATAAAGGAAGCTTGTTTCGAGCTTGTAAGCACCATATTGACCATTTTGACTGTTTACTCCAGTGGAAAAAAACACACACAAACAAGCTACTTTTTTCATTGCTATGCTGTTGCTCTTGATGCCGGGTTGCCATACACTCATCTAATCCCAGAGCATCGGACACATTCCACTGAGACCTTAGATCTGCACGAGGTCTGAAGGGAGATGAATCAGTCCAGACATGGAGGCTGAATTGGATTAAAATGCTGTGCAGTTGGAATCTATAGGGGTTTACATCGAAATTGCCTTCATTACGCTGAGCAGCAGATAAGTTTGGAGCGTAAAAAACACCTTCCCCAGACATGAAAGGCTCGGCAGAAGCTTAAAGCGCATTATGATTCATCAAAACACCGACATATCAGAGGATCTGTTGAATACGTTTTCAATTAGGCTTGGGAAATAAATGTTTTCCTTTTCCTCCATCTCTGCTGTGGCCGACGTGTGCCGTGAATTTTAATACTTTAAGAGAAGACTTTTTCTCCCCATTTACTTTTTCATTCAATTACACAAACCCTGAAGGTCAAACACTAACATTTATAGGTGGCAGATAAAACGACTGTGAGTCTTTGTCTCATCTTTATTGAGATGAGTCCTTGCACACTTGAAACCCATTAAGAGTTGTCCACGTTCTGCTGGAAATTGCAAATCATTTCTACATCCTACTTCTCATTGTTAAATGAACGGTATTTCAGAGCCTGCGGCAGAGGACGAGGCAGCGTTTCTTTGAACCTCTTGAGTCTTTTTGAAAGCACACATCTGTGGCAGAGCTGAAGACCGCAAGCGTGTCCTTGAAGAACACACGAGCAGGAGGGTGGAGGACCAGGACTTCATGCTGAGATGAAGAGTGTGGGTGGTTAGCAGAGAGCCGTGTCCACTGTTTGGTGATTTAACCAGAAGAACTGCTGGTTTACACACATGATGGAGAGCACACATAATACCTAGTGCAGCCGGGATTACAGCGTGTAGAATAACAGACAATATCATGGTTTAAGATATGAGTCAGTCATTGAAAGGCTGTTGGTTTAAATCCCACATGGAGAATCAATGACAAGAGTGAACCAAACCAATGAGGTCTAGAAAACTTTTGCTGTTATTGTCTCTAGTTGAGTGCAAACATGTGAACAATAGTAGACAACAGTAGCAGCTCAACTGTCTGCACCTACATCCCACTGCTCAATTGCAAAAGATCTGATGAACTTTAGACTGTTGATGTTAATGTGCAGGTCTTGTAAGTAAACTGTAAGTGACTAGCTAGAAAATAACATTCTTAGTTCTTGCACTTTTTCATCCAACAAGATATTAAGGCCTGTTTTCAAAAATCTCATGGAGCTGGCAGATGTTTTCACTCGCCCTTGACGAGTCTGAGCAGCTCTGTCTTCAGTCTTGTCTCTGACATGGGCGCTGGAAGCTCAAAGACAGACTGGGCTTAAGCTCCAAACAACCTGAGCTGAGCTCTTAATCGGCACCATGTTCATGGTGATCCGTTGAGTAAAGCTCTGATAGATGGCCAGTCACGTCTCAAACACTCTGGAGAGCGTTCCAGCTTTGAGACTGCAGATCAAGGAGGAAAAGTAGAACAAAAGGAGGAAAATAAAACAGAGGGCTTGCACCTCAGATTAGACCCCCTATCCTTTAATGCGCAGCCCTGTCCTCAATCAATGGCACTGGAGATGGCTTTTTGCTGGCCATTATAATAGAAAGATCAATGGCGGCTGGCAGGATGAGTGACCTCCATGACCTCTTTGAGGAGCTGAGAGCCACAGCACTGTGCTTACCTGTGCTCTCCCTCAATCCGAGACAACTTTTTTGATGATAACATCTGTCTCACTTCTTACCATTAACTAGTTAGAAAGGAAACCAATGGCTTGTAACAATGCAGAAGACATGAGTGCACTAAAAAAGGGAAATAAAACATTAGAACTTCCTATGAACAATTATACAATAGTTTATCTTGTTGCGTCCATGAAAGAAAGAAAGTCATATGACATGAGTGTGAGTAAATGACTACATTCTGTTCATTGCTATTTCTTTGATTCTGGCATTGTTTGGAGACAGACGTCTCTGAAAGGGATTTTGAAACAAGAAGCTGGTGGAAGAGAAACCGTTTGTAAATACGCCCTGTCTGAAGAGAGGGAAAGGCCAGATCCGAAAGTAAATGGACCGTCAATCATCACATCAGCCTGAAAGTGCAGTGAGGTCGCCGGGTCATGATGGGAAAGGCTGGAATAGTACTGCTACACATATAAGGTGAGGGCTAAAACAATCTTCCCATTTAAGAAAAAAAAAACATTCATATTGTAGACCTTATGGATCTACAAGTTAAAAAGAATCACTTTATAAAGTACCTTTTAAATTCTTTATAAATGCAGATTTAAACATAAAAACGAATGTAGATATGAATGTATTATTCTTCTTTCAAAAAATATTATAATCCATATGAGCATGTGTGTCTAGATATGCCTCCTGCTTGTAAGCATGCTCAGTTTTAAATTTAAATGTCAAACAAATATGAACCACAAAGTAGTTTTCAGACATCACTGCTGCAGCTAATTAGAAAAGAAGTACTAAGTCAAAGACAGATTTGATTACAAATACACATTTTCATTACTTGGAATAAAATAAAGTAAATGTAAACTCATTTTATTTCAGCTAGTTGCCAGGGCAACATCTCTCATTTTCATTAAGTTTGACTTGATGTACTAAAATAACTAAAACTGAATTAAACAATAATACAAAACGATACAGGCATATAAAAAATAAATTAAACAAGACAAAAGATTAAAACTACAAAAACTAACTAAACTTAAAAAGAAAACTGATACTTATAAATTAAATCTATTTCAAAATATCAATAAAATATATCATAGTATCTCAATGACACTAAAATTACACTAGTCAAAGGTGAACTATTACCTGCTCATAGAACTTGTTGTGGGCGACGTAGTACTGGGAATCAAAGGACTCTTCAGTGACCAGCACACGCTGCCTCTCCCCGATCTGTGAGACGAGACAGAAACACACAAACAGGTTAAAGTGCATCTGAAAGACACAGACAGTCTAGTATGCTGCTCCTTGAAGATGTCCATGTGTTTGGAAGAGCTGTCACTGGCCCACAGCTTGTCTAAAAACAAGCATTTAAAATTCCCCCTTCCAGAACTGACAGCAAACACAAGTGTTTATTAGCTCATAAAAATATGACATTTGTACTGAGCTTGAATTGTACAGATGTATTAAAACCGATGAATGAGAGGAACAGGAACATTCATTCACATCATTCACATTATTATGTGCTAATTGGAGGAAATAAAAGCACTGCAGCACTTAGAGGTGTATGTGTTTGGCCTGTGACTATTGTAAGCTGTACGCTGATATTATCTTATGATGGAAAATATATCCTTTCATTCACAGTCTTACAAAGCAACTGTGCATGTATTTAAAGGTTTTTTTTGTGCAACCATGGGTTTACTGTTCACAGTGGTCAATTTAATGCACAGACAGACAATTTGGGAGAATAAAATAAATCCAAACACACACACACACACACACACACACCACACCACACACACACCACACACACACACACACACACACACACACACACACACACACACACACACACACACACACACACACACACACACACACACACACACACACACACACACACACACACACACACACACACACACATTTAGAGAACACACAAATGTATGTAAATTGTGTGTGAGGCCTGCTAAAACGACGAAAGAAAGAAACAGACGGGAAGGTTGCACTCGAATGATGGGCAGTGACACTTTATGAAATCCAGATTCCCCACTTTCTATTTAGTTGAAGCATCTGGCCTTTTGAAATCACAACAAACTTAATGTGCTTTGCGGAGCCTATTGGCCTGTGAAAGGGGCCCTCTTTGTTCCGGGCCCCTCGGCCGACTGCAGGAACAAGAGCCAGCGAGCTGCTTACGTCTAAATCGCTGAACCCCAGGGCTCATGAAAATGCCCTACCAAACAACACATGCACAGTTGATCTGCAAGCTTCCAGAGCTACTGGAAATCTGCTGATTGACTTTTTTGTGGTCCTGTCACAATACATAGAGCATTTCTGCTTGATAAAATGGGGAAACACAGAATGCAACCAATCAGGCTTTATATCCATAATTCTATACCATGAATCACAAAAGGTTTTGCTTGAAAGCTTAGGCAGCTGACTTGTTGCCCTGATGCCCTATCAGGCAATGACTTTGCAGGCCGTGTTTGTGCAAAAATGTTCCCTTACGATTTTGGAAAGACAGCCTGCAACCCTTCTGAGGCATAATGCCAGTGTAATGATCTACAACAAAAGAGGTGCGCTTTGGTCCAAACAAAGTGAATATTTAATTACTACGGTAGTTATTTCTCATTAGAAATCACAACAAAAGTGTGAAAAGTTAGTAGGACATACATTTGCACAATATAATCAAATGCATGGGATTGTGGGATATCATAGTCAATAAAGGATACATCTATGCTGCCTTCAAAAATTCATCAGATGAAGGTAAGTAGACAGGATGTAGCCCGATCATTTAATTAATACGTGCCTTTTTGCGTTCTTATCTCTGTAAGATCCCTGCAGCATAATCATTTTTATAATTCCAGATGCATCCTAGATCACAGTAAATCAGAGGCATTAGAAAATGTGCACACTGTGGTCATTAAGAGATGGATATGGTCAGCAACAATACTCAGGTAGGCTGTGCCATTTAAACTATTAAATTGGCACAAAATGTGCCAAAAAAGTATCCCACACACCATTACACCACCAGCCTGAACCATTGATACAAGGCAGGAAAAAACCATGCATTCATGTTGTTTATTCCAAATTCTGACCCTACCATCTGAATGTCACAGTAGAAATCGAGACTAATCAAACCAGGCAACATTCTTCCAATTTTGGTTAGCCCGTGCAAATTGTATCCTCAGTTTACAGTTTTTAGCTTATAGTAGTGGGCCCCAGTGGGGTCTTCTGTTGCTGTAGCCCATCTGCATGTAGCTCCATATGTTGTGCATCCAGAGATGGTTATTTGCATACCTCCATTGTAACAAGTGGCTGTTTGAGTTACTTCTGCATTTCACAGAACTGCCGCTCACTATACTTTTTCTCTTTTTTTGACCATTCTCTGTAAACCATGTAAATGGTTGTGCATTAATATCCCAGTATATCAGCAGTTTCTGAACTACACAGACCAGCCAGTCTAGCACCAACAACAGTGTCATGTCAAGGCAAAGGCTGGCCTGTGTGGTCCGATCAAAGAGACAAGCTAATGTAGCTTAAATTCCTCAATAAGCTAATGCTGTTTATGATTGAAAAATTTCAAAATACACAGTGCATCGTAGTTTGTCACCACAAACCAGTCAAGGTTGCCCATGCTGACATTGGAAGAATGTGGCCTGGTCTGATGAATCATATTTTCTTTTACATCACGTGGATGGGTGCATACCTGGGGAACACATTGTCATGGATGCAATATGGGAAGAAGGCAAGCTGGAGGAGGCAGTGTGATCCTTTGGGCAATGTTCTGCTGGGAAACCTTGGGTCCTGCCATCAATGTAGATGTTATTCTGAGACGTACCACCTACCTAAGCATTGTTGCAGACCATGTACACACTTTCATGGAAACAGTATTCCCTGGTGGTTGTGGACTTTTTAAGGATAATGGTACAAAGCAAAAATTGTTCAGGAATGGTTTGACGAGCACAACAACGAGTTTGAGTTGTTGACTTGGCCTCCAAATCCCCCAGATCTCAATCCAATCGAGCATCTGTGGGATGTGATGAACAAACAAGTCTAATCCATGGAGGTCCCACCTCGCAACCTACAAGACTTAAAGGAGTCCATGCCCAAACGGGTCAGGGCTGTTTTAGCAGCAAAGTGGGACCAACAAGGATCCAATGATCCTGAGGTCATAATGTTATGGCTAATTTGGTGTACATTTGGTGTTATATTATCTCTGCAATTTTTTTTACATTTAAAAAAAAAAAAAGATTTAACACTGCTGTGTGAGTGTTTTCTTATACAATGGATGAGGGAGTGATCCAAATTCCACATTCTCTCTGCTGACTGCTGTAACAAATCTCGATTTTTTATCATTTATTTTTTTCCCCTCTTTTGTAAAGTTGTGGAAATGCTATCATGGATTTTTTCTTCTTCTATTGGAGAAAAAGAGAATACAAAAAATATATTTGCTGTTGTCTCCCATTCACCACTATAGAAGTTTACCCACTTCTGCTTCTGAGGACCCCAGAATTGTGAAAAGGGTCCTACAGAAGCTTCAGATATGCATGAAGTGAATAGAATTATCCAAAAGTTTCCTCAAAGTGCATGTAGGAGTTTCCCTGACTCAAGCCTGAGGCGACAAGGAACACGTCTTGTTAATGTTCAAAGCTGCCCGACAGGCAGAGCGATCACAGACGAGCCTCCTCAGGTTCCACACATCGATGGGAAGCACTAACAAAAAGAAAAACAAGCCACATCCTCACAGGAAAAGTTGCTTACTATGTTATTCTGTGGGCAAATTAGCCAGACGAGAACCGGCTTTCTTAGCAAGAAGCTGTGACTTATACGCACGCACGCACACCCACACAGACACAGACACACACACAGACAGACACACAAGCATGCACCCCCCCCCCCCCCCCACACACACACTTAAAGTGGTCAGTATACTGCACAGGTGTGTGTTTCAAGTTATTCACCACAGTATATTCTTATTTATTCAACCTTGTGCCATTCACATGGAATTCCACCCAATTGGAATTTTTGGAATTCTATTTAATCACAGTCCAATTCGTAGTGACTTAAGTCTGTCGAGCTCCAAGAAGGTCAAATACCATAAGAGTATCAAACGATTCAAGTCATTTGATATTTTTATCTATATGAAAAGGGCATTGTTATTCACTGAAAATCCTCTTTAAGGATTCTTCTCAGCTCAAGCAGGAAAAGCAGACTTTGATTTATGTCTTTATGAAGTTTTTAACAGCACAGTCAGACCAAAGCCCTAAAGCTGATGTCTAATGATGAATTCAGTGTGGGGTGAGAAGCACATCACTGTACTGAAACATACATCAGAGGAGAACAGAGAAAAGCAGTGCTGCCACTCATCCTACCGATGATAAAGAATGCCCTGCATCAAGTTTGTTCTGGAAATAATAGCCCGTGCCTCTACCATTTGATCATAGATATAATATTCACTCTCAATTGAGCCTAATATAGGTCGTGGGATGACAACATCAAGAAATCAAACAAAGAAAGAACAGCAAGGGATTACGATCCTTCAGGATCCGCTCCTGATGATGGCTGAATCCCGTTATATAAAAAAGCTCAGGATGAGAAGGAAATAATATTTTTGTTGTGGAATCGCTTCTTCAGTGCTGTCATGAATGAAATCCCAGCTGGATATGAATCAAAAGAGAATAATAATTACAATGGTCCAGCACAAACACGCCTGCTGATCTGCAGGGCTTTACAGGCGACGTGAGAGGATTCACATCAGATGCAGACGAGCCTTTCAGGAGATAAAAACTAGCTGACTCTCTGGTGAGCGTCACGTCTTCAAACGGTCCGGGATTCCATAGGTGAAGCGCTCAAAGATTTCTTCAGGGAACATGAATCTCTTTAGTTTGTCAGGAATCTCACACTGTTAGACAACAGACGATGCAGCGTGCCAGGATTAAGATGATTATCATGATTTAATTGATAATTAATCAATCCAAACAACAATCAGAATAAATTAAACTCAAGCGTTTAGTGTGTGAGACTAGTTCTTTCAGCAGAATCAATTGCTTCATTTGTTTCCTTCCTGCATATTGTCAGTCTCTTATAATTTGAGTGGAGTGAATGTCATTGTTGTCTGTCTGTTCATTCAGACACAGTGAGGCGCAGTGCTATCAGAACACACTCTTGCGTTCCACAGCTTTTACATTGTACATGTTAACTTGTTGCAGCATCAAGATAAAAGAAGTTTAAACACAAAAACACTCTCTGAGAATAGGCCCACAGAGGTAAGCGGCCGAACATGAGAAATACAGCACACCTGAAAAAGAAGGAAGGAGGAATATGATAGTTTGCTTCTCACATCAAATGGCACTTAAACTCAGCAAAAGCTTCTTATCGTGCATTTGAGTGCTGCCACCGTCTCAACTGAAATACTTTAATTTGTACAGACCGTACATATTCAGATCACAGATGGCATTCAACAAACCACAGCGACTTTTAAAGACAATGAAACTCGCACCACACTCCAAAATCTAATTAAGGCTCTTAAATTTAGTGTCTTCTGTTACCGTGACGACCCACCGGGACTTAATGAAGACCATCACATTGGATTATATAGTGTGAAAAGAAACAAGGACAAAAGAGTACATGATGAAGTAATTAAAAAAGAGAAACTCATGTTGAACATCACAAATGAGAGCAAGAAAAACACCACCATGTGCTATTTTTACATTTAGAGTTTAATTGAGGGTGTACAGGAGAAAACAATACTGAGACACACACTACGCACACACATAGCCTACCACTGAGAGCGAGGTGATCTACAGCAGAGCTCTACTGGCAGAGCATGATCATGAGCAGCTTGTCTCATTAACAATCATTAGCAGTCACATATACACACAGAAATTTTACATTTTCATTCTTATTTTTTACTTAAACCTTAATTAATAATTTAATTAACATTATAATGTAGTTTGGGTTAGTTCACCCCCCAAAAAAAATAAAAATGATGTGATTAATTACTAACCCTCATGTCGTTCTAAACCTGTAAGACCTTCGTTCATCTTCAGAATACAAGTTAAGATATTTTTGATGAAATCGGAGATCTCTCTGACCCCTTTATAGACAGCTATTTAAATTAACACTTTCAAGGCCCAGAGAGGTAGAAAAGACATATACTAATTATATGAAATTAAAATTAAAATACTAATAGTGGTTCAACCTTAATTGAAGTAAGGAGAATACTTTTGTGCACAAAAAATAAACTAAAATAATGACTTCATTCAGTTCTCATCTGTGTCAGTCTCTGCATGTGCTCACACAGTAAAAAAATGTCTCCCATTGAAAATGTCTAGTGACTGATCACATCTAAATTTTTCAGTTGGTCAAATTGAAATTCTGTGAATTGATGCAATTTAATTCACAGAAATTCAGTTTTGCCAACAGAAAAATTTAGATGTGATTAGTCACTTGAAAATTTTCAATTGGAGACCTGAATTCTTTTTACAGTGCAGGTGAACCACATCGGCCAATGGTAAGCTGGCGCACTGGCATAGCTCTGATGTAACTCAGAAGCGCTGGACTGTATTTACAATGACAACAGAGTAGGAGACTTACACAGACGTGAAGAAATTGAATAAAGTTATTATTTTTGTTTGTTTGTTTTTTCACACAGAAAGTATTCTTGTCGCTTCATAAAATTAAGGTTTAAACACTGGAGTACATGGACTATTTTAACAAAATTAGTTTTAACAAAAGTAGTTTTTACTACCTTTTCTGGACCTGGAAAGAGTTAAATAAATAGCTGTCCATGGAGGGTTCTGAGTGGTGAATATCTTAATTTGTGTTCCGATGGTGTTACAGGTTTGGAACGACATGATGGTGAGAAATTAATGACAGAATTTTCATTTTTGGTTGAACTAACCCTTTAAGGAAAATAACATGAGAAGTGCTAATAAGTGCTGCTAAATGTTTTAGACATAGTCTTGTCTAGTGGAACCTTTAAAAGGGAAAGTTATAAGAACAAGATAAATCATAATAGACAACTGCAGGTAAAAATTAAGGGAAAAGGAAAGTTCCAGCAGTTTCTTGAAAATTGTCATGAATTCTGCTGTCCGGATAGCAATAGGAAATTATTCCAAAAATAATTCCTCAGTCTAGCAATGGACACAACAATGTAAAACATTAATACAGAACATGTGTAACAAGTGTTTATCTGCTTTTTACAGCTTCAAAACACATCTTATTGAAAACAGAATTCAGAGTCTGATCAGCTTTCAAATCAAACTTTAACAGCTAAAAACACATACATGTTCAACCCCCCTCATTTATCTTCAGACGTTTTCATGAAAAAATTATTTAATTATTTGCTCAGAATTAGAGTTGCTTTGTAATGAAGCCACACAAATAATTTGATGGTGAATAAATGTATTCAATCACTGATGTATCTCATATCATACTGGCTAATACATCTGCACAAACTTGCACTAGCTCCAAGTGATTTATGGTTCAAATTATCATTAGCCTGTCAGATTGCAGCCATGTGGGCAAGCAGTTAAAGCTCTCTGCTTCCCCTTCATTATTGTTCTTGAGTGAGTCACGGCACCACGTTCAGCTATACACAATGACATCTAAATGAGAAGGACTTTGCACTTGGTTTCAAGTGTTTCAATGATTTCAGCAGGGCATTTCATAAAGAAGCAGATCACATGACCAGCTGGTTTTACACATAAAACACGGCAGCACCGATGGCATACAGTCAGCTCATAGCCAAATATTTCCCAAAGCATATGAACAGGAAACCATAAATTTAAACCTGCCTAATCAGGTCTGTCTGTCTCGTTTACACTGATAATATGGCTGCATATAGACACTGTAAATTTTTTTTTTTAAAGTCAGTAAAAACAGGGCACAATGTACTGTATAAATATGAAGGAATTCTCCATATATATATATACATATTTTTTTTACAGGTGTTTTACCTGTATTTTAAATCTCTCTCTCACTCTCTCTCTCTCTCACACACACACACACACACACACACACACACACACACACACACACACACACACACACACACACACACACACACACACACACACACACGGTTTCAGATGGAAACAAATGCTACAAGAGGATGCACAAAGAACATCAGTTCTTGAGAAAACCATCTGTATACTGTCACTCCAGAAGAATCCAGATCTGATGTACATGAAATCACAACTGGCCGTTTACTTTAATAACTGTTCCTGCTCTTATTGTGAGCAATTGTTCTCAGTGGTTCCCAAACATTTATTTATTCATGATGGCCCATCACGATATTAACATTGACCACCACAAATACATTTGAGTGCTTTCTATTCATTAACTACTGTGGCAGCCCCGGAAATATATTTAAACTTCTAATAACATAAAAGGTTTTTAATGTTGTGTTTTGCACCAATTATGCTGTGTCTGACAAGACAATGACATGCACAATCTATACACAAACCTACTATTAATACTAAAAGGAATAGTCAGGTTAAACATATCCTATTGTGTTCTGGACTATTCCTTTAAGGAGAACCCAATATTTTATGGCAGTATTAATCTTTCCTTGGCTGTGTGACGGTCGGTATCTGTGTTTATAATGCCTGATTGCTGCTGACAGAACTGTGTTAGTAAATGACTGTCAGAGGGAGGTGATGCCTGATTGCTTCATCAGCCATGTATGTGTGCTGATTGCGTCCAGTAGTTCATTTAAGCACATATAAAACAGCTTCCATAATGCAGAGGTGGAAATTATATCTCTAGAATATAATTACACAAAATGCTCTCTGTATCACATTTAATCATAAAACACATACAATCAGCATTCACCTTGAACTAATGATATTCCTGTCAGCTTCTTGCTAGAAAAACCAAGTCCTAATTTCAGACTTATTTGTCTAACTGAACCTATCAAAGTCTTACGGCCGTTCACACACACTGTAAATGTCAGTCTCATAAGTAGTCATTTTTAACACACTGCTCCTGCTATTACACTCTCTATTGAGTACTTGTGAATGAATGAGTGCTGGTGATTCAGTAACTACATCACTGACTATGTTGCATGTCATTAAAGCACGCAGAGCACTGCTTCCAGACACTCACTGCCATTGCACATGAGTGTCTATGAACTGAACTTCACATGCTGTAGTTTGAGTGAACATACCCCCAGATGATTTAGACACATTTATGCTCCTTTTCAGCATAAATGTCTGATTTTATTATGACTGTGACTGAAAATGTATGTCCTGTCTGTTTTATGAGTCACCTTATTTAAATAGTGCTTTATAAACTCCATATTGTTTCAAAGTCGCTTCACAGGAAAATAACAATCAATGATGCAAAATCATCAATTAATTTAATAAGATAATAGTGTCATTACTCAGCTCAGTGTTGATTTAGTTCAGTTCCATAACTGTGTAAAGTTCAACAATTATAAAACAAGTTAAATTCAGCTATAAGCAGCTCTACAGTAGACAATATTGTCATTATTCAGCTGAATTCATTTCAAGTTTTGTGCTAATCAGATTGCAAAGCAGTCAAATAAATAATATTACTGCATATTAAGAGTCTTTTTTAAATGTCAAGAGAGTCTGAATCCAACTTAACATGCAAATAAATGTCCTAGATAGGGAGCAGATGTAGGGCTGGAGGAGAAATATGTCTGACTGATGCCAGGTTCACTGGGACCGATCACAAGGCTTCATTTTAAGGCGATTAATGTCAGCAGGCTGATGGTGAAGTGCTGCTTGTTTGCATGTGTGGTGAACACGTTTGTAAATGTGCCTATAGCTCAAGGATACCTCTGAAGGAAAGCAGCGACTCACTAAAATCTCACTCATAGTCTATCTATTTTCTCACACATACAGATGTAGTGTAGCTACTGTAGGCTTGCTGACTGACAGCGTCTTCGAAGAGCCATGAACTGTCCCATGGATCAGACGCTGGAGCACTCCAACAGCATCTAAAATGCATGATAACTGCTTTCTTCGTGCCAAGTTTGTCAGTCGACTCTAAAGAATGCCTCTCAGAGCTAGAACACTCAACATGTTTGATTGTAACATGAGATCAGAGAGTAGAAGTGTTTGCTTTCTTGAGATCATAAGACAAGAGGAGAAGAGAGGACAGATGAAATGCTGCTGTCTCCTCTTTGAAATGTTCTCTTATACATCTCTTGCAGAATCAGAAACAATTCTGTGTATAAATAAGTCAAGAGAAGAACACTTCCTAGGAATGTCCAAAACTTCCATGAACACCATTCACAAAAGCATTGAAGTCTGAGCCACATTTCAGTCTATTCTGGCTAACTGAAGGTTGTCTTCTAACTGAGAAAAAAAGCCTAAAAACCTGATTCTCGGCTGGTGATGGAGAATTTGACTTATAACAGGTATCACAGACCAGACTGATCTCATGAAATGGCGTATGTATGACACGTTAATTTGTATGCCATTTTGGCGTGCTATAAAGATGCATAATCGCTTTTTAGCGTGTTAATCAACGCTGTTTCTTTCTACCCCCCTACACTGCCCCTATCCATCACACACACACAGCCCCTAAACCTACCCATCACACACACACAGAGCCCCTAAATCTACCCATCACAAGAAACATTCTGCATTTTTACATTTTCAAAAAAAACATAATTTAGTATGCTTATAAATTCATTTACCTTGTGGACACATATTCAGAGACATTTTGAACGCGTAACTCAAACGCTTCCCTAAACCTACCCATTTATAAAAAAACAGGATAACAGGCAGATACGACTGCAGGCACAATTTATTCAGAAAGTACAAATACTCCAAGTGTTCCGAGGCCAAATGATTTATTTGTGTGAAGAAAATCCCCAAAAGCGATCAGCAACGTCGAGTCCATCCGCCAAAGATTAATACATTTCAAATATTGCCGCCAGAAGAAACGTCAGGTCAGCTTTGACAGCATTGGCTCTCGTGTGTCTCGTGACCAATTGCGTCATTACGTCAACTTTTATTTGTAAAATGCCATTGGCTCTCGTGACCGATCGCATCATTCTCATCATTGTCGTCTCGTGTATCATTTGAATCAGAAATATTAACGAGCGCATGTGTGTTCTGTTCACGAAGGGGCGTGATCATCATTTCAACGACTAAAACATTAATATCAACTCTGTTCTTCACATGGAGATATCGTCTGACTTCAGAAGACTTGGAATGCAACATGGGTTAATACTTTTATACAATTTTTGGTCCGTTTTTGCAATAAATACATGTGACTGTACATTTGTTTGCCTGTTACGTATTTTATATTGTTGAGAGTGGGTAGATTTAGGGTAGGAGTGGAGTTAGTTGCTCCAAAATATAAAATTAGGCTATAAATATTAATTCTGTCAGTTCAGGTTGGCAGAATCACACGGCATAGACATACACGCAGAATCACACGGCGTAGACATACACGCGGAGATGATGGTTCGTTTAGGCGTAGACATACACGCGGAATCACACGGTGTACACATACACGCGGATAGCTCAAAATGCGTATAGATAACACGTCACTTGCCTTTAGAAAGTGGCGTGTATGTTTAGACAAAGTCATGATGTCATGTTGCACAGACACATTACATGACAGCTGATTCATCAGCATCATCCACTCTGTCCTCGCTTAGGGTCACATTAGCTCTGGTTGAGGAGTCATGCAACCTAAAGCACAGATCTGTGACTAGTTCCAGAAAAAGCTCATGTAGGTGTAGTGTACGTTCAGTGTTAGCTGTCGGTTCACATCTGAAAATGCTGCTGTCTGGATGCCCACACAGACTATGCATCAGATGCAAATGTGTGTGTGTCTTTAATGAGGCGTACCATGGCTGACCTGTGTGGGAAGACACGGGTCAGACATGAACAATAATGGTACCTTGTCGCTGTTTTTTTTTCACCCGTTCATTGTGACACGTCTGCCTTGTACAGTATATGCCAGGTTATGTATAAGATCTTTTACATGTGCATATCAATGCTCAAACTAGTCCCCACTGAGTGTTAATTTAGTCCCTAACTATCACTCTGTACTAGTTTTAAAAATAAATGAATTGATAAAACGTTTGCATACCAGGGCGGTAATCCACCGAATCACAAAACTCATAGCGGTGAGCTCTTTTTGATTAGTTATTTGCAAAATTCAGTCTGAGGATCCATTCCGGATCGGTTGGGTCCCGGGTTAACAACAACAGGCATCAGTGCCATTGACCTACAGGGCAATGGTGCAAATTGGGCTACTGTTAGTCAAAGAAGTAGCGGAGGAAAGTGTGTTAGAGGAGGAAGGCGTGTCCGTAGGCAGAGAGAGAAGAGGAAAGGCAGCAGTTTAGGATTGAAAGCAGGGACTTTGAATGTTGGTACAATGACAGGTAAAGGCAGAGAACTGGTAGATATGCAGAGGAGGAAAGTTGACCTTATGTGTGTCCAGGAGACCAGGTGGAAAGGGTGCAAGGCTAGAAGCATTGGAGCAGGGTTTAAACTGTTTTATAATGGTGTGGACAGGAAGAAAAATGCCAGGCAGGAGGTCAAGAGGAAGACCAAAGAGGAGGTTTATTGGCATAGTGAAGGAGGACATGAAGGTAGTCGGTCTGAGAGAAGAGGATACAGAGGATAGGACTAGATGGAGGCAGATGACTCGCTGTGGTGACCCCTGAAGGGAACAGCCGAAAGAAAAAGAAGAAGAAGAAGAAGATGAGATCTGCTCAAACATCAGCTGCAAATTTACAGAATGAGCTTCAGGTGGGATCTTCAAAGAGAGGAATGTGATAGGATCATTAGACTCTCAGGACACACCTGATATCTAACAGGATAAATCAGATTTGATCTGATAAAAGCAAATGACAAACAGTTTGGGATAAGTACTTTAGATGATTTTGGGTAAATGGAAAGGGAAAGAAAAATCCTGGTTCAGCTCATGTAATTTCATCCTTAAAGCTAATTCTAATGGTCAAATCCCAAGAAATTAATGTAAGTAACATTTAGAGGTGAATTGCTTCCTCTCATAGCTAGCACAAAATAATTCATATTTACCAATATACATAGCAAAACAAAGAAAATTGCGGTGTCCATGAGCATGACACCTAACCCACCTAACTATTCCGGGTGTTCAAAGCTTCAAACGGATTCAGTGTAGGCTATTTTCATTTTGTCATTTTAATTTGGTAATTATTTAAGTGAAAATATTTAGTGTAGGCCACTAAATATTTAGTGTTTTTAGCGGGTCACAGACACTCATCAATCATATTTTTATTTAATGTCCATTCAATATTATAATCTTATCAGTTAACCTTCAATAATCAGCATCGAGCATCGGTTGTCGGTCAGGAAAATCAACTGAAATGAGCATCTCTAGTTACTGATGAAGTTTATTGTTCATCGCACAAAAGATGAAGTGTTTGTTTTCACTCCAGAAAATCACTGTAATAGCTGAATAAAACAGTACAAGAAGTGCAATTAAAGTCTAATCCTTACACACTCTCTCTTCCTTGCAATATTATCAGCATACACAGTGAATTACATGTAAAAACGTGTTTCAACTAACAGTAAATATATTTAGACCTTATGCCTTTTCAGGGGTACTTAATAAATTGGTAAACCTTATATCCCGAAATCTACTCTGATAAACTGTAATAAAGTGTGTGCTCTTCCTTTTATTACTGACATGACCACCAGTATCACTCCGGAGACTACAAGCTGGATAACAAATAGTTGGTACTGATCCATCTTTGAGCTTACAATTTTTAGCAAAACTTGACAAAAACTTTCTGAATTGTCCCTCGTTCAAAGCAATATACCTGCCTTGCTTACAAGACATTGTTTTCACTATAGCTGCTCAAGTGCAGAGAAAATGGGGGACAGTGAACAACTGGCTGAGGGCAGAAATTATGCTAATAAGCAACAGTCCATAAGCGCAATGGGTGGACACGTGCAGATTAAGGGGCAGTAACATTATAATAGATCCTATGCTTGCTATGTCAGAATGGGAGAGAAATCATTTTATTACATGCTTGTAGAAAAAGGCTTACCAAAGTTACTGGGTTGTCCTTTTTTATATTTTCTGGGTTGGTAGATGCACCGGGGACCTGGGAAAAGTCAGATTTTCATGATATGTCCCCTTTAAACTGAGACAACGCTCTGCAGTCTGAGATGTCTTACAGAAAATGAATGGGGTTTGATAGTAAGGACATCTCTGAGAAGATCTATGATGGACAGTTTGAAAGTAAAGCAGACGTAAAAGATTCTTCTGTCTAGACATCTTTTCATCCTGCCATTGAAGATTTACCACTGCTGTAGGCGTGGAGTCATATTTGCTTGCAGAGATCTCAACAAACACAGTTTGAAGAGCCCAGGATCCGAAGGCGAGGCCTGGGTTTCCCCCGGTGGGCTCTGACTCCATGTCTCTTGCCAGAGCGTCTGTGGAGAGCAAACCGCTTCAGCTCATATGCCTCTGGCAGGATGGACAAACTCAATTCCCCACTTCTGAATATGTAGGACGGCTTCAGGCCCAAAGGCTTCATATTTTAAATGAGGTTTCACCACAAAATTATTCTGATGATCATAAAAAAACATCCATGCTGTGCTGGAGACACATCAGCAGAAAGCAGCCGACAGCCGATGTTCATTAGCAGTTGCTCATGTCATTACACACACCTCAACCACTGAACCGCACGAGGTCGTGAGCTCCATCAGCAGAGCAAAACCAGAAAAACAGGCACTGAAACTGAACAAACTCTGAATGTGTAAGACTGTCAACTGTAGACTGTAGAAACATGTATAGATGTAGTTTTCTATTTAGCGAATGTCAGATGTGACAAGGGTTGTCAAGTCCCAAAAATGACACTTAAAAGAGTTCATATTACACAAGCTTCATTTCAAGTCTTTACATAGAAATTCATTAAAGGTCCCATTCTTTGCGTGTTTTCGAAGCTTTGATTATGTTTACAGTGTGCAATATAACATTTCAGAACAAAGAGTTCATGTTTCGCGTGTAAAAAAACAGTATTTTTCACACAATTTACTTATCTGAACAGCGCTGTTTTCTCTGTCCTAAAAACGGCCTGATGATTTCCTTGTTCTATGAAGTCCCTCCTTCAGAAATACGTAACGAGTTCTGATTGGGCCAGCGCTTCCCGTGTTGTGATTGGACAGCAGCTTAGCGCACTTTGCCCGGAAAGGTTCCGCCTCTTACCATAACAGGGAGATGTAAGCGCTGAATGCGCGCTCTTCTCCACGTGGAAGAGCAACAATGACCCCTTTTTTGCGTGTTCTTGTGGGCGGAGGGTTAGTCAACAAACGGTTCTAGTGACGTCATTACATCCCTGCACTTCCTGCGGTAGTCCAAACCGGCTGTTCACTGTAGGTTTTGAAAGGGACCTTCTGTTAAATAAAATATCTCGCTTGGCATTGAACTTTGAGCTTTATAATTTTACAGGTAATTATTTATGCTCTAACAGCAACATTACACACTAACTAAAGTTTGAAAGATGGAATCGCAAAGAACGGGACCTTCAAAAATGAACTGTGCATGTGCATATTAAACGATGAGACCTATGAACCCCATGGTGAGTAATATGGACCACTTTTATGAGGGCCTCGAACCAATTTTGCTAATTTTAAATAACAATAAAGGTAATTTGTTAATATCAGTTAACCACATTTGTTAAAGCATTTAATAATCTCAGTTAATGTTAATTTCAAAATGTACTAATACATTATTGAAGGGTTAGCTCACCCAAAAATTAAATGTATGTCATTAATTACTCACCCTAATGTCATTCCATACTCGTAAGACCTCCATTCATCTTTGGAACACAGTTTAAGATATTTTATATTTAGTCCGAGAGCGTATTCAAGTGTAGGCACACTATACTGTCCATGTCCATAAAGGCAATAACAACATCATTAAAGTAGTCCATATGTGACATCAGTTAGTTAAAATCTCTTGAAGCATCGAAAATACATTTTGTTCCAAAAATAGCAAAAACTACGACTTTATTCAGCATTGTCTTCTCTTCATTTTGAGGTTGTTTTCAAACCTCAAATACTACAAATATGCCAATGTCAATTGCATACGCTCTTGGACTAAATATAAATTTATAAATAAACTGTGTTCCAAAGATGAACGGAGATCTTACGGGTGTGGAACAACATTAGGGTGATTCATTACTGACATAAATTTCATTTTTGGGAGAACTAACCCTTTAAAATCAAAAGTGCTAGTTGGTTACTGTTAAGGGGGGGATGAATTGAGAAATCAACTTTCACTTAAGCTTTTGAAATATAAAAGTTCACTGTGATATAAGAATATCCTATTTTAGAGCTGAAAACTTCATTATTAGTCAAATAAATGCTTTTATATTGACACCAGGCCCAGAAAACGCTCAATCTCAGAATATGTCGACCCTTAACGTCATATTATGCTGAAATGCAGCCTCAACGGATAAATATGTAACCCTGCTTCTGTAGCCCCGCCCAACTGATTGTGGAAGAACACAGTCCCTGCATAAGCTCCCTTCGGGTTTTGATATAAGAAATGAGTGATGGAACTTTATTTATAATGAAGTTCCAGCACACGTGCGTAAGGCATTGCAAGTTTGTATGCTTCATTTCACAGCAAAATCATTTTAAACAAGACACAAGTCGAGACTGGATTTGCAGACATATTGAGATTAAAAAAGTGCTGTGCCTTCTATATTTGGATCCGAAAGAAATGATGCAACACATTTGAGTAAAACATATGTGATAATATTGCATTGTTACAGATCGTTTTCGGTTCATCTGGGTCAAACATGTATGGGCGAATCATTATGATTGCCATTTTGCTATCCAATCATAGCAATGGGCATTTACTTTAAAGTCTTCAGTGCGGAACGCCCATAAGAATAGAGCGTTCCTGAGAGAGGCTCAAAAACTATGTAGAAATTAGCCTATTCATTATTCATTATGCTTTCAAATGTAATAAGTTGACCTCAGACAAAATTGTGTGTGTGTGTGTGTGTGTGTGTGTATATATATATATATACACACACACACACACAGGTCCTTCTCAAAAATTAGCATATTGTGATAAAGTGCATTATTTTCCATAATGTAATGATACAAATAAAACTTTCATATATTTTCGATTCATTGCACACCAACTGAAATATTTTAGGTCTTTTATTGGCATAATTAGCATATTTCATCCGACCAATAAACGAAAAGTGTTTTTAATACAAAAAAAGTCAACCTTCAAATAAGTATGTTCAGTTATGCACTCAATACTTGGTAGGGAATCCTTTTGCAGAAATGACTGCTTCAATGCGGCGTGGCATGGAGGCAATCAGCCTGTGGCACTGCTGAGGTGTTATGGAGGCCCAGGATGCTTCGATAGCAGCCTTAAGCTCATCCAGAGTGTTGGGTCTTGTGTCAGATTTTCTATGGGATTCAGGTCAGGAGAGTTGGAAGGCCAATTGAGCACAGTAATACCATGGTCAGTAAACCATTCACCAGTGGTTTTGGCACTGTGAGCAGGTGCCAGGTCGTACTGAAAAACGAAATCTTCCTCCCATAAAGATTTTCAGCAGATGGAAGCATGAAGTGCTCCAAAATCTCCTGATGCATTGACCCTCAAACACATTGGACCAACACCAGCAGCTGACATGGCACCCCAGACCATCACTGACTGTGGGTACTTGACACATGACTTCAGGCATTTTGGCATTTCCTGATTCAGCACTCTGGGAACAGCCTATTCGTTCAAAAATTTCTTTCTGTGTCTTACCCTCTCGCTTGAGGGTGTCATTGATGGCCTTCTGGACAGCAGTCAGGTCGGCAGTCTTACCCATGATTGCGGTTTTGAGTAATGAACCAAGCTGGGAGTTTTTAAAAGCCTCAGGAATTTTTGCAGGTGTTTAGAGTTAATTAGTTGATTCAGATGATTAGGTTAATAGCTCATTTAGAGAAACTTTTCATAATTTGCTCCTTTTTTGAGATAGGAATTTTGGGTTTTCATGAGCTGTATGCCAAAATCATCAGTATGAAAAAAATAAAAGACCTGAAATATTTCAGTTGGGGTGCAATGAATCTAAAATATATGAAAGTTGAATTTTTATCATTACATTATGGAAAATAATTAACTTTATCACAAATCCAAAATGTTGATGTCTTTCTTCAGTCGAAAAATAAAAGAAAAAAATTGAGGAAAACATTCAGGGATTTTTCTCCAAATAGTAGACATGTGCTGGATAGACATAAATGCAGTTTCAAAGGGCTTTGAAGGACTTTAGAGGCTCTGCACAATCCCAGCCGAGGAATTTGGTCTTATCTAGCGAAACCACAGATCATTAAAAATAAAATTAAAAAAAGTGTATATACAGATCTGGAAAAAATTAAGAGACCTCTTAACATTGATTTTTCAAAGCTGTATTTGTTTCCACCTAAATTGCTCATCTTGTGCTTACGTAATTACTTTTCCTCAAAAAACGTATTTTCTTTTGGACTAAAGAAAGAAAGACACAAAAACTTTGGATGAGATGGGGGAGTCAAATATCAGAACATTTTAATTTTGAAGTGATCTAACCCTTTAACTAAAGGAACTTTATTGTAAAGTGTTAACCATTATTTTAATATTATTTCAATGTCTATGAAATAAAAAGAATCATCCTTTCAGACACACATCATCCATGGTAATGATGTGTGTCCACAGGTGCACTTCCTTTGCGAAAGACAACACATCACAACTGTAGATACATAATATGTTAAATGTGTACCATGTGTACTTTATGACCTGCACATCTGTGTGACTGGTCATGCTGAATTAACAGATGGTAGCAGATGGAATGAGATGGATGGATTTTATGAGGGGTCAGAACAGGAGAAGAGCGGATTCCTGTCACCCTGTTAAACCTCCTGCCCTTTTACTGCATCATCATCGACTGCTGATAACGTAATTCTATTTGTGAGACACACTAGGTCAGGGATGCACTGAGACCAGCAGATGAAGAAAAAATACAAACATGACCTGATAGTATGAAAAAGTCGGACTTGCTGCAGTCGGTGTGGGTTCATCCTCATCTGTCCTGGACATGAGGACATGAGGGAAAGTAAATTATCCCACCGTCACACCGGAGAGATGACAGTTCAGTGAAATCTCAACTGTGCATCTCAACCTTATTTATAAATCAGAACTATAGTCCTATACTAAGAAAGTTCATAGTTCACATTCCAGCCTCTTAGGAAGACTTCAGATGACCAACACCTGTGAAGAGATGACTCAAATTCCAGCAAGGACTTCAGATGACGCATTCATTGTTAGCTAACTGTGTGATTTTTTGCATGTACTTTTCTGAAATCCATAACTTGGACACAGTCTCCTCTGATAACAAACCACTCTAAACTGTAATGTAGATGCATGCATTTTCTTTAAAGCTGCTTTGAAACTATATGTTTTGTCAAACAAATAAATATACAAATAAATGTGAATGGAACTTAAATGTGAATGGAACATGAACTACACTTTACAATAGATTATCATCACAGCTGGACCTGATTCTGTCCAGTGTTCTCTGATCTGAGTCTTTACGATAAATGTTGTCAGTAAATTGTTTGGTTTGGAAATAAACAATGCTGAATGATACCAAATGGAATCCATGTTTGCCAATGTCTTAAATGTGTATGAGCAAACAGAAACAGCATGGCATTCTGAGATAAGGCACACTGCTGAGGCAACTGAGAAACAGATCACTGCTGCTGCTACTTGGGATGTTGTCATGTTGACTGTCAACATTGAGACATTCTTTAAAAAACTTCTTCTACAGAAGAAAGTCATACAGTTTTGGAATGACATGAGGGCAAGTAAAGATGAAATTATGCTTTATGCTGAACTAATGATTTAATGACATATGACCATTTCAAGGCAAATTAGACCCCGTCCATCCACAGAACACAGAAACCGGCTTCTATTTCAAAACAGAACAATGAGTGTGGTTTTTCATCCAAGCTTCTCTCTGTGTGCTAAATAAAGCACTGTGAAGGTTTGACCCTGAAGTGTGAGATTTGGCCTGAGTGCCGGCCGAGAGCTGAGCACACACATCAAAGACGTGTTCACTGCTGTCTCCAGGGCTCAACACACACTGAACATCATCAGGTGTCTGCCTGCAGCTCACAAGCTCACATATGAGGATTGGATCGATGGAGAGACCCAACAATCCCCTCCTTTCATGTGCTTAGAACTCACTCTTAAAGAAACAGATCCCACAAACCCAGGCATCACTTTTACTGGATAGACAACCTAAAATTCTCAACTTCAATCACAACTTTCAGTGCTGTGATGCATATTTATCAGAGCCCTTTTATAAGATGATTTCGGTTTACTTGCGTCTTATGAACTGGTCATGGTGGAGACTGAATATTTACATATATTTACGTGCTGAAGTTTTTAGTGGACATGTAAACAAATATGAGAAAAAATGTAGTGTTCATATAAACAGAGTTTACAGAATCTGAAATCGTATTGGATTCATTTGGATTGACACAAATTGTGCATGTAAAGAAACCCAATGTCATGAAGTCATGATTCTTCAGTCAAATTCAGAGACAATATAAGACTTGACTCCATCACAGTCCTGAAAGAAATTCTGTGGTACAGGCACCTGCTGCCAGATATTCATGTGGAAATTATGTTTATTTTCAGACAAAAGCAGCCGCTGTGTCATGCTTTTCCTTAAATTGTGTCAATAGAAAACTTTCAAAGACGACTTGTACTAGTGACTACGTAACAAAATCTTAGTCAACAGCATTTGCAAATCCGAACAATAGTCCTCCTGGGCAGCCGTGGGACAAAACACAAAATGAAGTATTAAAATCACAGGCAGTTATTAAGTCATAGCTCAACAAAAGTAATAATCCAGCTCTGAAAGCGCCTGTGCTGTTTGAGCAGATGATTATTCAGTTGTGTATGTATACTAGTTTCAGGGGACTTTAACATGAAAGGTTTGTAAAAACATGGCTCCAGATGTGTTTGCCCACCCAGAAACTAGACATGCAAAGTAGGAGATAAAGCAGATAAGAATACTTAGTCATATTAGTCACATTAATTCAACATAAAAAATAAAAAAAACTACACAAACCACCACAACAACAAATGCTCACTTGCAACAATGACTCATTTGCCATGGTCACTGGGCATCAGGAACACTTCATTCACTTACTGTATGCATGGTTACTTTAGAACAAAAGTAGTTTAAAACCTTTTCTATGTGTAAAACTATTTGTCACCCTGTATGGGAACAGCAGCTCTGCTCCTAAAATCTAGTGTAGTCTAACAACACAATTTACAACAACCACTTTTTTTTTTTTTAATTCTTCACAAAAACAGTGAAGTGAAAAGAAAAAAAAAATAACCAAAGGGAAAAGTCACCTCAAAACAACTTTATTTCAATCAATGCTAAAATGTATCCATAAAATAGATTGTGAACAAAACAGTGTGAAAACTATGTGTTTATTTGTTTCTGTCGTCCATGTGTAGTTAACACAACTGAATTTACTAGTTTTAGAGACTGAACTAGAGCTGCACAATATTGGAAAAAAATTACATTGCGATGTTTTATGTTAAAACAGAATATCGTTCAGCCCTAGACTGAACTAGTGGTCCTTATCACAAAAGTTCTGAGCATTCAGACGCTGATGTCTAATGGGTAATACATTAGTAAACTAACCATGGATAATTGTGACACGTCTGCTTGAAGCTTTGAACAGTTCTCTCAGTGAGACGTAGAGTCACGCAAACCACTAGCAAGCCTCTCAGCAGCTGTTCAGGACATTGCTACCATAACACCTTCTAAGAGGACTGCTTTAAAGGACTATAGTCAAATTTCTGAGAACATTTACTTTCACCTGGCTATGAGGATGTGCTACCAATGCTATACTATCAGGATGTGCTAGCAACCAACTATATAGTAGGGCTGGGACAATAAATCAATGCATCGCAAGTCGAGAAATTATTCTGTATAGATTCTGAGATTTTCTGAATGCACCGTGATTCTCTCTCGAATAGATTCTGAGCTTTGTTTTTAACAGCAGATGACACTGTGAGCTTAAAGGGTTACTTCAGAGATTAGCATATGGCTTTGTATCAGTAGAAACCCTGGAGTATATTCAAATAATTGTGCTTCCCCCCTCATATCCCCCTGAGACAAGATATTTATGCATTTTATTTCTGGAAAAAATTCCTCCAATGACGAAATTGACGATATTTGCGTCATTGGAGGAATTTTTGGCCAAAGGTTAAAGACTACAGCCAGCAGAGGGAGCCATTTCCGCATGTTTTTGAAACCACGCATGGGGGATGGGAGATCGCACTCATAGCTCAGCTCGCAGCTGCAGGTATTCATGTAAATGGAGCTATGCTGACCAATGTAAGTGTTTTAACTTCTCAAATTAATTTTGATGAAAGTTAAGCTTCCAAAGACATGAACTGAAAATGAACACACGCTGTGAATGTTTGCTGCGGTTGTATTTACCTCAGCTCTCATCATGAGAGCTCATTCAGCTCATTCATGACGGTAAATGTAATCCGATTCCTGCAGCGTAAGTGCTGTGACACTCGTGTGGCAACTCTCTCATTATATTGAACAGACACACTCAGTATTTATTGTAGTGTCTGTTCTCCAACTCAGTCACAGTAATCCAGTAGCGGTGGTTTTGGGATTGGCCTCACAGGGTACTGAAGAATTCTGGGAATTGTTGTCTTTCATCTCCATGAGACAAAAATACATGTTCTGTCTTTTCTCAGTCTAGAAGGCACCAAATTCAAAAATAATTTCACATTTCTACTACATTAATGACCCAGTTTAAATACAGATTCATCTTCCCAGTGCTGAAGTACCCCTTTAAGATACCGCTGTGCTTGTATTTATAAAGTTTGAAAAGGTTGCAAACTACATTAATTCTTAAAATTACATTAATCTTGCATCATAAAAACTTTGTGAGGTGCAAGTACATTATCCGACTCAGCCGAACGCTCTTTTTCGTGAACATTTGAGCGTGCAGTTAAAAATTAGCCTAGAGCGCCATCTGCTGTTAAAAACTAAGTTCAGAATCGAGTTAGGAGAGAGAACTGCGATGCATTCTGAAAATTACTGATGAGTGATGCATCGATTTATTGACTATATATAGTTTACTACTATATAGTTTATTAAGGGTTAGTAATTGTTTAAGTATTGTGTTGCAATCGACACTGTGATTAACATGACTAATAACATCTTTATGAACAGGTTCACACAGCAGTTAAAAATTTCATCTAATTTTGTTTAAATACATTGTACAACAGAATTCTTGAATAATTCAGGTAGTGCCATTCACATTTAAAAACAAAAAATTAAAAACGAACAAAACCAGACAGAACAACAGGTTGTCAATGCAGTGATGTGACTCTTTTGGCACTGAGGTGGTATAAAATCATACAAACAAGACGCGTGTCGTCAATCATTCACAAATATTAAACCGATTCTCTCTCCATCGTAGTTTCTCTGGGAAACACACACATTCTCCGCTCCAGAGAGAGAACAGGAATCAAAGAAACCTTTCAATAACAGTTCCCTAACTAATGCTGGACAATAAATGTGTATTAAAATGAGTAGAGACAGGACACATTCTCCTTTTCCTGTCTTCCCAGTAACAAGGCAGAAAGATTAATGTCCAAGAGACCAATGAAAGCAGCACTTTGAATCAAGTAACATCATTGTCTTCCGACAGGTTGCGTAATCCAATAGCCCACAACTTAATATAAAATATTACATAAAAGTCACGCTACAGGATTCATGAACATGAGTTCCACAATGAATACACAGTACATTCAAGCAGCAGAAATATGAAAAAACGAGAGTAAACACAGCTTCACAATGATTCTACACTGAGTGAAACTGTCAAGACATTAAATATTTGTCAATTAGATACAGAGAGATCATATTCTATATGAAGAGTTTAAAATGTGCCAGTGTACATGATAAAGGGTGTAATGTGTGTGTTTAGATAAACAGATGAACAGATAAAAAGACCAGAAACATACATTGATACTGGGGCAGAAGCTCACAGGAGAGTAAAGTTTAGCCATCATTCTCGCTTCCTATTCTTCAAAACAATGTTCACACTGCTCTTTTCCACAGATTAGGTCTTTTCACATTGCACTTAACTAAAGTCTGTTTTTAACCTCTGGTAAAGGACTGTTTTACACTTCTAATTTAGAAGTAGGGTTAGACTCCCTTTTTACCCAGGGTTTTGAAACCCTTCTCCACAGCAGGATTGAGACTGCTTTTGCAGCGTTATCCCTGCATTGCAGTGCCAAAAGCATTACATAATTACCTAATATTGTGTTGGTCCCCCTTTTGCTGTCAAAACAGCTCTGACCCGTCGGGGGATGGACTCCACTAGAGGTGTGCTGTGGTATCTGGCACCAAGAGAAGTCCTGTAAGTTGTGAGGTGGGGCCTTCATGAATCACTTGTTTGTTCAGCACATACCCACAGATGCTCGACTGGATTGATATCTGGGGAATTTGGAGGCCAGGCCAACACCTCAAACTTGTTGTTGTGCTCGTCAAACCATTCCTGAACCATTTTCGCTTTGTGGCAGGGAACATTATCCTACTGAAAGAGGCCCCAGCCACTAAGTAATACTGTTTTCATAAAAGGGTGTACATGGTCTGTACAATGCTTAGGTAGGTGGTACGTGTCAAAGTAACGTCAACATGGATGGCAGGACCCAAGGTTTCCCAGCAGAACATTGCCCAAAGCATCACACTGCCTCCGCTGGCTTGACTTGTTCTCATAGAGCATCCTGGTGCCATGTGTTCCCCAGGTAAGCGACACACAAGCACCCGGCCATCCATGTGATGTAAAAGAAAATGTGTTTAATCAGACCAGGCCACCTTCTTCCATTGCTCAGTGGTTTAATTCTGATGGTCACATGCCCCACCGTTGGTGCTTTCAGTGGTGGACAGGGGTCAGCATGGGCACCCAGACCGGTCTGCAGCTATGCAGCCCTATACACAATACACTGTATTCTGACACCTTTCTATCAGAAAAAGCATTAACTTGAACAATTTGAGCTACAGTAGCTTATCAAATTTGTTCGGAACCCCACAGGCCAGCTTTTGCTCCCCACGTTCATCAATAAGTCTTGGCAAGTCACTGGTTCACCACTGTTCCTGCTTTGGACCACTGTTGATAGATAGACCACTGAAGTTTACACCTCACAAGAGCTGAAGTCGTTTTGCACAATTTGGCCTTTGTCAAACTCGCTCAAATCTTTACGCTAGCCCCTTTTTCCTACTTCTGACACATCAACCTAGAGAACAAAATATTCACTTGCTACATAATATATCCCCACCCACTAACAGGCATCATAGTAATGAGACAATCAGTGTGTGGCAAGGGGGGCGTGGTTCAGCGAGGTCTGCAGCGGGAGAGAGAGCCGCGGGACGAGCGGTAAGTGAGTGGGTTGGAAGCAGATTAATAACACCTGTCTCTCGTTCCAGTAATGAGCGCGGAGAGGGTACAAAACATCGGTGGAACCGGAGATCGAGGAGAGAGAGAGATCGGACGGTTGATGCGAAACCCCAGAGACTGAGTTGCCGGAAGCCGGAAGTGCCGACCCGGAAGTGATCGAGTGTCTATGAGAATTCACACAGCAGTGTGTTGTTGAAGTTATAATAAGTTTTTGACCATAAATAAAGAAGCATCAACCGTCCAGCCGACCCCCGTGTCCTCTTCCTTCCTTCTACTATCGAACTTTGTTACACTGGTGCCGAAACCCGGGAAGGAAGTAGGACAGCTCCGCCGCCATGACAACGCCAACGCCCTCCGCCTCGCCGTTTGCGGACATCATCACCTCTCTCGCGGCCCTCCATCAGGAACAACACCAGTCCATGCTGGACCTGCGGGCAGACCAGGAGCGCCGATTCGAGGCCATTGTCCGCGGCCAGCAAGAGGACCGCGAGAGGTTCCGGAGCTGGATCGACCGGGAGGTTCGCACCGAAGCCGCCGGGCTCGCCAGCGCACCGGTCCACGTGCCCCTACACAAGATGGGGCCACAGGACGATCCCGAGGCCTTCATAGACCTTTTTCAGAAGGCCGCGGAGGCCTGCGGGTGGCCCCGGGCACAGTGGCCGGTGCGCCTCATACCACTGCTGACTGGAGAAGCCCAGGCGGCCGCCCAACAACTGCCGGTGGCGAACCTCCTGGAGTATGAAGACCTGAAGAGGGCCATCATCCAGCGGGTCGGCCGGACCCCCGAGCAGCATCGCCAGAGATTCCGCTCGCTGGAGTGGGGCGAGGCCGGCCGACCCTTCGCGATGGCCCAACAGCTCCGGGACGCGTGCCGCAAATGGCTATTGGCCGGTGGAAGCGACGTGGACCACATCGTCGATCTGGTGGTACTGGAGCAGTTTATCGCTCGGCTACCCAAGAAGACCGCCGAGTGGGTCCAGTGCCACCGGCCCACGTCGCTGACGACGGCCATCAACCTGGCGGAGGACCATCTGGTGGCGTGCCCGGGGGTCGGCGAGCCCCTACTAACCTCTCCCTCTCTCTCTCCCCCCTCTGTCTCTCCTTCTCGCCCTGTCCCTCTCCCTAGGTCCCGCCCTCCAGGGCCCCCTCGCATTCCCCCCAGAGGCCGGGGTGGAATGGGCCCAGGGCAGTACGGGAGTTCGAGGGCCCCGCCCAGGGGGGCGGGGCTGCTGGGGTCTGGCGGGAATAACGGTTCCGGTTCCACCCCCCCTCCGCGCTCATTTTCCAACCCACTCCCCGCCGCAGGGGCGGCGGGCAGGCCTGGGCTGGCCTGCTGGCGATGCGGCGACCCGGACCATTTTGTGGACCGATGTCCGATGATGGACATCGGGACAATGATCCGGGTCCCGGACGTCCAGCGGACCACTCCTGATCAAGCAGGAGAGTACCAAATTCCTGTGAGTATCAAGGGGGGTACATATCAGGCCTTGGTGGATTCAGGATGTAACCAAACCTCGATCCATCAAAGCCTGATGCAGCCTGGGGCGTTGGATACAAGCCGCATGGTTAAGGTGCGGTGTGTGCACGGGGATGTGGTGGAATATCCGGTTGTCCCAGTCACGATACAGTTTAGGGGAAAAAAATCATAGTGTTGAGGTGGCGGTTAGTCCCCACCTCCGGCATCCGCTAATTCTGGGGACGAATTGGCCCGCCTTTCCGGTGTTATTGGGGTCGTTATGCGCGGATGCCGCTTGGGAGAACAAGGCTAGGAACGGGGCGGTGCGAGTGCAGGTTGGCGAGACTGATACGGGGCCCTTGGGAACCGCTTCAGAGGAACCGAGTGGGGTCGAGAGACTGATTCTCTCGGACCGCGATGACTTCCCTCTGGAGCAGTCTCAAGATGAGACCCTAAAACATGCTTTTCAGCAGGTCCGCACTATCGACGGTCAGTCCCTCCAACCCGCATTGCCCGTCACGTATCCTTATTTTGCCATAATTAAGGATAGGTTGTATCGAGTGACCCAAGACGCTCAGACAAAAGTGGATACAACCCAGTTATTAGTACCAAAGAGCCGCCGGGAAATGCTTTTCCAGGCGGCTCACTCGAATCCGATGGCGGGCCACCTGGGGCAGGCGGCCACATTAAATCGCTTAATGACCCGATTTTTTTGGCCAGGCATTCATGACAATGTGCGCAGGTGGTGCGCGTCTTGCCCTGAATGTCAGTTGGTGAATCCACTGGCCGCCCCAAAAGCGCCATTGCGCCCCCTTCCATTAATGCAGGTCCCCTTCGAGAGAATTGCGATGGACCTCATCGGGCCATTAGAGCGATCCGCACGCGGACATCGTTTTGCGTTAGTCATCGTGGACTACGCAACACGATATCCGGAGGCAGTGGCTCTCCGCAACATCTCCGCGAAGAGTGTTGCGGACGCACTGTTTCGTCTAATCTCCCGAGTGGGGATTCCGAAAGAAATCCTCACTGATCAAGGCACGGCGTTTATGTCACGCACGTTGAGCGAACTCTACGGTTTATTGGGCATTAAATCCATTCGAACAAGCGTCTATCACCCACAAACGGACGGCTTGGTCGAACGGTTTAATCGCATGCTTAAATCCATGATCCGTAAGTTCGTGCAGGAAGACGCCAAAAATTGGGATCGGTGGTTAGAACCCCTCTTATTTGCCGTGCGGGAGGTTCCACAAGCCTCCACGGGGTTTTCCCCCTTCGAGCTTCTCTACGGACGGCAGCCCCGGGGGGTGCTGGACGTCCTACAAGAGACTTGGGAGGAGGGACCTTCTTTGGCCAAAAACGAAATTCAATATGTGCTGGACTTGCGAACAAAACTCCACACCTTGGGGCGGCTATCTAGGGAGAATTTGTTGCAAGCCCAGGACCGCCAAAGCCGGTCATATAACAGGGGTACGAGACTACGCAAATTCACACCGGGAGAGAAAGTGCTCGTATTACTCCCTACATCGAGCTCTAAATTAATGTCAAAGTGGCAGGGGCCGTTTGAGGTCACACGACAGGTTGGAGACCTCGATTATGAAGTGATACGGTCCGATAGGAACGGGGCACGTCAAATATACCACCTCAATCTCCTTAAGAAAAGGAATGAGGTGGAATCAGTGTTGTTGGCGACGGTGATCGGGGGAGAGGATGATCTCGGGCCAGAGGCGAGCATCAAAGCACAATCTGTCGTGCTGGCCCCTGGGGGAGATCACCTCTTACCGTCCCAACTCACTGATCTATCAAAACTACAGGCGGAGTTCGCCGGCGTGTTTTCGCCCCTACCGGGACGTACCAACTTAATTCAGCACCATATCGAGACCGAGCCGGGCGTGGTAATTCGCAGCCGGCCGTATCGCTTACCTGAACACAAGAAAAAAGTAGTTCAGGAAGAATTAGGGGCAATGCTCGATATGGGAGTAATAGAGGAGTCCAACAGTGACTGGGCGAGCCCGATCGTTTTGGTCCCTAAGACCGACGGCTCGGTCAGGTTCTGTGTGGACTACCGCAAGGTGAACGCAGTGTCGAAATTCGACGCGTATCCAATGCCGCGGGTTGACGAGTTGCTTGATCGGCTGGGCACGGCTCGATTTTATTCGACATTGGACTTAACGAAGGGCTATTGGCAGATCCCCTTGTCTCCATTGTTTAAGAAAAGACAGCTTTCACCACGCTGTTTGGATTGCACCAATTCGTCACGCTTCCCTTCGGCTTGTTCGGGGCGCCCGCTACCTTTCAGCGCCTCATGGACAGGATTTTGCGTCCCCATGCCGCATATGCTGCTGCCTATCTGGACGATATCGTGATTTACAGTCACGATTGGCAGCGGCATATGCAGCATGTCAGGGCGGTCTTGAGGTCGCTGAGGGGAGCGGGGCTCACGGCCAATCCGAAGAAGTGTGCAATTGGGCGGGTGGAGGTAAGGTATCTGGGCTTCCACTTGGGTCATGGACAGGTGCGTCCCCAAATTGATAAGACCGCCGCAATTGCAACCTGTCCGAGACCCAAGACCAAAAAGGAGGTAAGGCAGTTCTTGGGGCTGGCGGGATATTATAGACGGTTTATACCAAATTATTCGGACCTCACCAGCCCTCTGACTGACCTTACTAGAAAGGGGCTACCAGATACGGTCCAATGGACGGAGCCGTGCCAGCAGGCCTTCACCCGAGTTAAGGCTGCTCTATGTGGCGGGCCGCTTTTACACTCCCCTGACTTTTCTCTCCCTTTTCTGTTGCAGACTGACGCGTCGGACAGGGGGCTGGGCGCAGTCCTGGCCCAGGAGGTGGAGGGGGGAGAGCGGCCGGTGCTGTACATTAGCCGTAAGCTCTCAAAGAGAGAGGCGAAGTACAGCACCATCGAAAAGGAGTGCCTGGCCATCAGGTGGGCCGTTCTCACCCTCCGCTACCTTCTGGGGCGGGAGTTCACCCTCTGTTCGGACCACGCTCCTCTCCAATGGCTCCACCGCATGAAGGATACCAACGCGCGGATCACCCGTTGGTATCTAGCTCTTCAGCCTTTTAAGTTCCAGGTGGTCCACAGGCCGGGTGCTCAGATGGCTGTGGCCGACTTCCTCTCCAGAATTGGGGGGGGGGGCTGCAGGCCGGACGGCTCCCCGGCCTGAGTCGGGCGGTGGGGGTATGTGGCAAGAGGGGCGTGGTTCAGCGAGGTCTGCAGCGGGAGAGAGAGCCGCGGGACGAGCGGTAAGTGAGTGGGTTGGAAGCAGATTAATAACACCTGTCTCTCGTTCCAGTAATGAGCGCGGAGAGGGTACAAAACATCGGTGGAACCGGAGATCGAGGAGAGAGAGAGATCGGACGGTTGATGCGAAACCCCAGAGACTGAGTTGCCGGAAGCCGGAAGTGCCGACCCGGAAGTGATCAAGTGTCTATGAGAATTCACACAGCAGTGTGTTGTTGAAGTTATAATAAGTTTTTGACCATAAATAAAGAAGCATCAACCATCCAGCCGACCCCCGTGTCCTCTTCCTTCCTTCTACTATCGAACTTTGTTACACAGTGTTATTTACTTTGCCTGTCAGTGGTCAATGTTATGCCTGAATGGTGAATAACATGAGGACATGAAATGCTAGAGCCTTTATGTAAACATATCACATGTAATCAATGACACTGACACAGCAAATATCCATATAAGGATGTTAACCCAGGGTTTACGTACAGTGTGAAAGATCACTTTATGAATACCGAGGACTAACTTTTAACCCATGGGTAAATTAAGCAGTGTAAAACGTGGAACAAATTCAGTGTGAATCACCATCAACTTAAGGACATAAAGCAAAATGCCTATGTTCAGGGATTGGAACAACATCAGTGTGTCTAAATGGTGACAGAGAAAATGCACATGTTTAAGTTGAAGTCAATACAAGACTAATTCTAGGAATACTACAGACTCCTTAAGAAAATAGGTTTTGTATAAAACATGAACACAACTTGATTATTAAAGTCTTTGCAATCACTCATGTAAATATAATAGGTCATTAATTAATTGGACTAATTAATTACTAAATTAATTCACCACTCAACATTTCTGATTCGAAAGCACAGATTACTAATCCAATTAAAGAGTCTTAAAAACGACACCAGCTGTTCCTGTGTGGAGTTTAATTAAAATGCAAACCTCCACATGAGCACACGGCGAGACTGAATCAAGGTGCGTCTGCTGAATGGACAGGAGTGGCTTGGCATTCATGCTTTCTGATGGTTTTGTGCACATCAGCAGGTGTCCGAATCAAACAACAATATACAAATAATCAAGAGAGAGCTGCAAATCAAGTAGACTAGTTTAGTACCAACCTGCCTCTGAAATAATAACGCCAGACAAACAGAGCAGGTCAGATGTTCCACTTTTAACACCTTTAACACACACACACACACACACACACACACACACACACACACACACACACACACACACACACACACACACACACACACACACAGTAAGGGGACTCGCGGTGTATGTAGAAATGTATATATATTTAAAGGGGTCATAAATTGAGAAATCAATTTTCCCTTGAGCTTTTTTTATGAAGCGACTAGAGTTTCTGTGTGCAAAAAAACTAAATAACGACTTATATAGTGATGGGCCGATTTCAAAACAATGTTTCAAAAGGTTATGAATCAGCATATTGATGACTGAATCATGAATCAATACGCTGATTTATAACCGTTCGAAACATTGTTTTAAATTCACTAAAGACAGATTTAACTCTTTGCTTTTGATTGGACAACATTTGTAACTTTAATAAAAATGAATCTATGTTTAATTTATACAGTGAGTACTGTGCAGTTTTTTTACATTATATACATTTATTTAATTACTATTATTTCAAATGTCACATTTATTAAAATGGCTTTATGCGAAGATTGCTTCAAGTTTACTTAAATTAAAAGTTATATTTATATATAATATATATTATATATAAATATTAAATAAAAGCCTATTTAATGCTAAAAGCAATGGGTTTTAATTATACTTTAATGCTGAATTATTTCTCATTACATCCCTAGAAATTGAAAAACAAAAATATATATATTTAAAGGAAACATCAGTATTGGAATCTGTGATACTGAATTCATACAGTGCTTAGTAAAAAGGAGCCGTTCAACAAATATTTAAAATATACAGGCATGTAAAAAAAGAAAGGAAACCCTATTGTCTCCATGATTTTCAGTATCAGGACATAATAAAGCAACTGGTCTTAAAATTTGGAAAATAAAACCTCAGATAAACAACAAAACATGACATTAAACACCGTGTCATTGTTTATTTATCAAAAATAAAGATAAAATGGAAAAGCCATGTGTGACAAATCAAGGGCAACCTATGATTTAATTAGTTGTAAACTTCAGGTCCTGTGTCTGTAAAAAAAGAAAATCCCCAAATCATCACCCCTCCACCAGCATGCTTTAGTTTTAGTATGAGGAGTTTGTGCTTATATGCTCTTTTGATTATACCAAACATAGCGCTGTGCACTATGTCCAGACATCTCCATTTGTCTGTCCAAAGGACATTGTTCCACAAATCTGATTGAGCAAACTGTGGGCTGGAGTTCTTACTGTGTACAAGTTGAGACTCAAACTGCAGTGACACCAGACATCTGTGTGTGTGTCTGTGTGTTTCCCGGAGCTTATCTTCTCTTTATTGTGGTAAAGCACAAAGACGATGCCGACTGCTACTGCAGAAGGGCCCTAGACTTGCAGTGTGTCCCGGGCCGAGTGCAGCACCCGTCTGCATTGTACAGCTGCTCAATAGTCTTTTCACTGTGATTGATGGGCCTTGTTCACTGCCATCTGGCTGCATATAGATCACATAAATCACTGCCCCGAAATGCAGGGCTCCTGCGTTCATTATGCATCTGTACACAATATCAGCCTCTTTAGTGGGCATTCACTGAAGCCAGACTGATGCAAGCTGCATTAACAAACCCTGAACTCAAAGACACACACGCACACACGCACACGCACACGCACACGCACACGCACACGCACACGCACACGCACACGCACACGCACACACACACACACACACACACACACACACACACACACACACACACACACACACACACACAAACTTAACTGGGATCTAAATGGGATCATTGCATAGACTATGATTGCTAGCATACAGCTAGCTACAAATACTATAGACTAACCCTTACCCACACACTAACCCTATTTTTTATTTATTTAATACAGATTTATTTATATTGCAGCAGCTATAAGTGTAATTATAAGTGAACATAGCAATATTTTCTTAGTGATGTGCTTACACAAAAATTTTGATAGATTCACACTATGTAAAAATATCAGTATTTTATTTGCAATAAGTGTAAATATTTTTGTTCCTCAGTATTTTTTGTAAATTTAAAAACAGTATGCAATATCATCATATTGAGTGTAAATGTGCATTTAGTAAATAAATGGGACAATATCATTGGGACCCTACACCCCTATCCGATAAACACTTTATTATAAAATAGCCATTAGGTTTAAATCCTTTTAAATTTCAAGTTTTCTTCATATTTATTGAAAACAAATGTTTTTCCAATCTGATATACTTTGGGAAAAGGTAGAAGAACGGGTTCTGCAAAAGGCGGATTCGAACTCAGTTCAATTACGTCAAAAGTATCCGCAAACATGCCCTATCTCTCTACGCCACTGTGGCTGTAAAGTCAGAGGTGTTTTTTGTACTTTTGTCTGGCCTAACCTGACATTGGTGGGTGGAGATAGTGTAAATAGCCTCCACCAACAAGGCAGGCTGTTTGCATTTAGTGTAAATAGACACTCCGCATTTACTGCATATTTTATATTGTTACCCAGACTGCTTCACACACCCACCTCAAAACACAGTCTCACACACTCTCAGTGTCAGACGTGTCTGCACTTACTCTACACCTAACCGAGTGTTACGCATAGGAACAAAATAAATAAATACTGTAACTAGGAACAAATTTCAAGATGTGAAAATTTCAATTTTTTTGTATATATGCATCCGTTATGCAAGTATCTGACCCAAAGTGTTAATTTGAAACCTTCTGCTTTATATGTATACGCAGTTGAAGCAATAACAAAAATGAATGGATATCCTTGAAAATTAAACAGGATCCATGGTGATTCACGTTATTTATTCAAGTGGTTTGATGGGAGGTACAGATGCAGATGTTTCCGCTGACACCAGCTACTTGAACACAAAACAGAAAATAAATCCCAAAAAACACAAACACAAATTGTTGAAATTTAGTACAAGTGAGGTACATAAAGGAAGATGATATTAAAATTTCCAGCAACAAAATGGAGGGTCATTTCTATCTCCCCAGTATGCCTCCTCCTCCTGTGTATGCCTGTAATTATGCCTTTTTGAGTGGAGCAAGGTTAGTGTAATTACTTTATTCAGAGCACAGGATATTAGCATAGCTAAGAGAGCAATTTATTCAGCGTGGCAGGAGACACGTCTGTGCGTTATAGTGGAGATGATTTACCCAGCCGCTAACAAACGCTGAGATCCCAGCCTAAACCTTACATACAGTCATAATTGCTCCCTCTTTACATACATCCATCCATCAGTCCCTTCATTTGAGTTGCTGTGATTAGATCTACCAATCCGCCTAATGGACATGTTCAAGCCCACTGCTGAGCATTCTGGGATTGTCTTTATTTATTGTGTGTGAAAATGATTTCTAAACATTTTTGCACAAATAATGTAATCCTGCCTGAGGCTGCCTTTAATGAAGTGTGTTCTACAGCAAGTAAAGCAGTGAGACAACAGAATCAGTGAAATGAGACGTGCATTATGCACAAAGAAAAAAAAAAAAACTAAATTAATGTAAATATCACTAATCAGAACATTTGTGTCATCATCCTATAATGTGAGAGATCATGTGAGGTCATGCAAAAAGTTTGAAAATATTAATTGTGTGTATTTAGCATCAGCCATTTCCATGATCATCCATCATCCAATACAAATAAAACAGTGTAAAAAGTGTGTTATTAAAAGCTCAAAGTTAAAGAAACCTTTACTCATTTAACGATAAATAGATGTATTAAAGGGGTGATGAATTGAGAAATCAACATTACCTTGAGCTTTTTATATATAAATGGTCATGGTAATATAAAAATATCCTGTAATTTTCAGAGCTGAAAACTTCCTTGTTAATCAAAGCTTTTATAGACAGCAGGCCCAGAAAACGATCGTGTGCTTATACAGAATAATAAGCACCTCTAATTCACTGACTCATGGAGCTGTTCTGATCGATAGCCAGTAGCAATAAACATGACGAAGATAGCATCTTCGTTTTGTGGAAGAACACAGTCGCTGCATAAGCTTCCTTCAGATCCTAATATTAGGAATGTGTGATACTTCATTTATTTTGGAAGACATGTACGCAATGTTCACTTCATTTCACTGCAGAATTGTTTGTAAACGAGTCTCACGTCAACACTGGATTTGCAGACACAATGTTGTGCCTTCTATATTGGATCCGACAGGAATGGTGCAACAAACTTATGCGAGTAAAATGTTTTTTTTTATATATATATATATATATATATATATATATATATATATATATATATATATATATATATATATATATATATATATATATATATATATATATATATATATATATATATATATATATATATATATATATATATATGTAATAGTAGTCCTGGGGAATATGTGTTTTCCAGACGGGCTACCAAAACGTAAGTCTGTCAGCAGGCTGGTGAATGTCAAATAATGAAATAATATTTGTTTCTTGGGCGCGCATGTGTGTGTGGGTGTGTGTGTTCACGCTTCATAAGCGGTTCACACTTATATCCACCGCTTCATAAGCGGTTCACGCTTATATTCACAGATCGTGCAGGCCAAGTAATACAGAAATAATAGTCCAATCAGTTGTGGGAGGATAAGAAATGAATCATTGTGTTTGTTTGATAAAGACATTTACGAGCCCTGTGACCGAAAGAATCATTCCGGTTTCAAAACAATCCCTCCCTCATGTGAACTGAACTGACAGGGGAGCTGAAGTAAATATGCAAATCTTATCCAATCCTAGCCGTGGGCGTTTACTTCTAAGTCTCCAGTGTGGCATGCCCATCAAAACCCAACGTTCAGGAGAGAGCCTCAAAACCAGTGTAAAATAGCCTATTAGTTATTAGTTATGATATTTTTTTTATGTAAAAACCACACAAAACATTATTAGTTGACGTCAGACAACAGTAAAAAAAACTAAAAATAAATAAACAAGTTCATGACACCTTTAATGAATACATGTGTGTGTGTGTGGTTGACGGCAGTTGAACAGACAGAGGCTGAACGGGGACTTACAAACTCTGCAGAGCTACGCGCCCACATGCACACACATGCACAAACACAGGGTTTTTGTATTTTATGCAGACTCTTCATAGACAATGACTTTTATACAGTAAAAAAACGTCATATTCTATCCCATAAACCTAACCTGACCTTTAAACCAATCCAACAGAAAACATTCTGCAATTTGTACATCTTCAAAAAACAAAACAAAAAACAAAACATTTAGTGTGATTTATTTGCTGTTTTCCTCATGGGGATAGAATCTGTGGCGCCACAATGTAAAAAAATTGGGCCTATACCATAAGGGGCTCAAAACATGCTCAGAAACTATTGAAACTGCATACACGTTGGAATTGTCAACCATCAGGGCCGGAAAAACTTAACGTGGAGGGGGCGTAATGGGGAGCTGTGTTGCATTCCATTTTATGGTTGTATTTGAGGGGCTCTGTAGCGCACCCCCTTTCACCTACAGCAACCAAACGTCATACAGTTATAGATCTCATCTGGCCAAACAACTTTTGCTTTATGTTTTAAAAACACATGCTCTGAAATTTGATATACTTATCCAAGGGTGTTAACCCCCCCCCCCCCTTTTTTTTTTTTACCAGATTTGCTTCAGTCTTCATCAGAATAATGACTGCAGATAATACACTTGATAATGAAATGTAAAATGATTCTTGCAACCTGGTCTCACAGAATTACGTGGAATGAACATGGACAGATCAAGACGCATTTAATTCTTTGCATTTGTAAAAGTAAACAGGATTTTATAGGCTACTTTTATATTTTGGAGCAACTAACTCCCCCACTCATACCCTAAACCTACCCACTTCTCAACCATATAAAACAAATAAATAATGGTCACAGGTATTTACTGCAAAAACTGACAAAACAGTATAAACAGTATATTAACTTGGGTTGCATTCCTAGTCTTCTGAAGTCATATGATATCTTTATGTGAAGAAAAGACTTAATATTTTATTTGCTGAAATGACGATCCAATTGCCGCTCCGTGAACATACACCCGACTCTTTACGACACAAGAAAGCCAATGGTATTTTACAATCAAAGCTGACGTAATGAAGCAATTGGACATATGGAGACATACAACAGCCAATGCTGTCAAAGCTGACCTAACATTTCTTCCGGATGCAATTTTTGAAATGTGTTTATGATCTTCGGCAGATAGACTTAACATTGCTGATCGCTTTAGGGGAATTTCTTCACACAAATCAATCGTTTGGCCTTGGAATATTTGTACTTTTTTTAATAAATTGTGGCGGTAGTCGTATTTGCCCAATTTTTATAATACACAAGTGGTTAGTTTTAGGGAAGGGATTGGGTTATGTGTTTAAAACTTGTCTGTAAATAAAAAAGAAAATAAATCCAAATAAAATTATTCTAGCTGGAGGAAATTTCGGCGATTCTGTGACACTGTGAGACCAGGTTGGATTCTTCATATCTTGAACACTGTTGTTATGGCAACGCGTAACTGTTGTTATTTATTGCGTTTGAACTTGTTTTGAGGATGACACTCTTGGCATTGCTCGAAGATGTTGCTGCGCATGCTCTCAGACAAGAACACATTTTTAATGCGTCATGTTTGCTCAGAGTGCCGAAAAAAGGGTGTGTACAGAAAGTCCTCATGTGGCCATTGTTTGGGTGTGTTTGATGTAAATTGCTTACCTCGGGTATCCAGTTGCTCATTTAAAATACTCCTAAATTCATTATCATTAAAACAAGGTTTTGTGGGAAGTTTCAGAATTTGTGTATATCTAGGAATAGTATATGCAATTACTAGTTAATGAGACCCAACGCTTTCAGTTGAATGTGTGTCCATTAAGACACAGCAGCAGCTAAAGAACAAAAGTGTCTGTTCTGTGAAAAGGTCCAAACCCTAGAGAGAAAAACTGACAATTATATCCTGCCAAGGACAGAGGGGGACACTGGGAAACTTCAGAGAGCCAAGCGCTCAGATAAACACATGACTCAATCCCTGCCACCACCATGGCACCTATAGAGTTCACAGATAATTTACTCACTAATGATCTGAATTCAAGACGGATAACTTTAATAATAACAGCTAGAAGTTACAAGTTAAAAATGTGCTTGTTAATATATCCTTATGTTTTTTTTGTTTTTGTTATTGCTAAAAAAGTAATGTTTTCACCCAAAAATTGTAACCCTAATGTTGCTCCAAACCTGTACGAGGTTCTTCTGTTAAACAGAATAAAACGTTATTTTTTTTATTTTATTTTTTTATGTTGCTAACCAGACAGTTGACGGTAGCCATTGACTTCCATAGTATTTTTTGTCCTTCTATGGAAGCCAGTGTTTTACATAACCAACATCTGTGGATTTTACGGAAGACTTTAGCATGAAGAGATTGCAGTGATGTTAAAATGCTCTGCGGCAGGATTGCTTTAGGATTGCTGCCTGTGTAATTACTGTGCTAACGGCTGACCACAGGGAGCTAGGGGTGGGGTTACTTATGCAAATTATCTGATTTGAAGCAACTTGTCTTTCTTGTATGCAAATTTCAATCAAAAGCAACATGGGCCTCATGAGAACACAGACTTTAGCAAAGGAACAATGGCGCATTACACACATGCAGATGTGATCAGGACCCCAACATGATGAGGATATGTTTATATCTGATCTACACTTACATACAGGCACACGGGCAAATGTCAGGCAGGAGTGCAGATTCAGATCACCAATCATTCAAATATTTCTATTCAATTATTGTTTACTCGACATGTAATCCTAAACAAACCCGTATCCAGCGCGATGACTCGGTTCTTTCAAATATTCATATTTTTGAGTAAGCGACACGTCATCCTCAACAAACCTGTCTCTTGCGTGATACCTCAAATTTTTAAATATTCTGATCTAATATGATTTATGACCTGTAAGGTTGCCAGATTAATAATCACTGTTTGTTAACAGGCCAGAGGAGAACTGGGACCCCGACTGAGCCTGGTTTCTCCCAAGGTTTATTTTTCTCCATTATGCCCTGATGGGAGTTTTGATTCTTTGCCAGGGTCGCCTTTGGCTTGCTCAGTTGGGGACACTACAATTTAGATCTGTTTTCAACTAAATATCCAAACAAAATGCATTACTAAATTAAGTGTATCAACTATATTACTGATCTGCCCACATTGTCGCTATATGACAAATTGAATTGAGATAATAACATCACCGTTTTCTCCAGAACGTCTGTACAGCCGAATCAAATTTTGTTGTAATATTGTCCTGTTTAACACTGTGAAACTGCTTTGAAACAATCGTCATTGCAAAAGCGCTATATAAATAAAGTTGACTTGACTTGACTTTCAGTTTCCAAATAAGAGCCTGGGCCAGAAAACACAAACTCAGTAACCCTAGAAGGGTGATGCTGCATGAAGATGTCTGTCTGGGTAATTTACATCAGCAAAATTGTATTCTTAAACTTTCTGTGAACACTTAATATGACTCCAGTCTTTATTTAGAAGGTAAAAACTGACTATGGCCCCGATCAGACAAGGTTTAAAGTTTCAGGTTTAAAATGTAAGGGGCACCACACCATTTTTTTTATTTGGTTGAGGTTTTTGTATGTAGAAAAGAGCAGTGCTCTATGTTTTTTTTTAATGCTGCTAGGCAACCCCTGAATCAGCTTTCATGTCAGGCTAATCAGGGTAACGGAAGGTTGATCTGGTTTCAACTTGATTCTATGCAAAACCTGGTTAATTTGTGTTCATCTTACACCATCAAAAATGGGCATGGTGCATGATAGAAAACAGAACCCAGGTAAATATATTGTGTTTTTTATTTAATTGGTGCTATTATGCACAGCTGAGTAAAGGACACTTGGGTTTACTATATGTGCGTCGCATGAAGATGGCTTTCTGCAGTTTTTAAAAAGACTCAAAAGGAGAAAGTGGATTACCATTAATTTACCACCCTGATTGATTTTATTAAACTAAATAGATTGTCATCAACTAAAACACATATATGCAGGTTACTTTTCTTCCTAACCCACACTCGAGTCAGTGTTGCTCTCACATTCATGCGAACCATGGCCTAGTTCGAGTGCAACCGTACTCAGACCACCTCCTCCAGGTAGTCTCAGGTTCAGTCACCCGGTGAGCAGAGGTCAGCAAGACAGCTTTCACATTACCAATTTTTAATGCCAATTGTGCCCTGTTTTGAAATAAACTGCCAATGTGAAAGCACCCTAAAGCATCATTAGATAATGCCATCATGGCAAAGATCACATTTACATCAGAAGAGCAAATCTCTACTCAGCTGTTGAGCGTTTATCGCCGCCATGTGTGTTAAAGATGGACACCACTGACATTGAGGGATTCTCTTACTCGTCTCTTCTATAAAACCAAAGTAAAAGTTCATCCTGTCTTATTGTACAGACAATATATTCCTTTTTTGAGCATGTCACTAAATGGCATGTATGTATCTAAACTTGAGTGTTGTGTGAAGCAGGTTGATTTATATATATATATATATATATATATATATATATATATATATATATAAAAAAAACAAAAAAAACAATCATTGTCGCCCATGAAGCATATTATATTGGTAGCTGACAACATGTTTATTTCATTGCTAGCTGCTTAATGTATTACCTCCATACATAAAACAGATTAACATCCACTGAAGCAGAAAGCTGGCAATCTCAATGAAATGTATAGAATCTAAAAGCATGAAAATATTAAAAACAACTGTCTTAGCAGTGCTGTTATTAATATTAAAAACATCTCTCTTAGCAATGCTCTTTTGCTAATTAAGAGCTTCTCTGACCCTTTTCTCAGGCAGTTGAAATGCACTAACCATTGTAGCTCTGATTAGTTATAGTAATGCAGCATCAAAAATGTGACGACTATTCAGAGCCACTAACTAGACTAATGCTGGATTTTGTCTTTTTGTAATAGAGTGTTCTGCTGAAACTTTAATGATGTCATTAAAACAGCGCTTGAGGAAACATAGCTTCCCGTTCCTGTTCAACATCATACCATGTGCAACATATCGTGTGCACATTAAAAAACAATTAATAACAACAATTATATATTTTAATACATCTTAAAAAAACACTTTCTCTTACCTTGTGGTCATAAGGGTTGTATGAGTGGAAGAGAGCAGAAAGATCTTTGGTTCTTTGTTTTTTCTGTGAAAGTGAAAAAACAACAACACATCTTGATTAAAGAAAGAAACTTATAAAGAGAGTCAAAAAAATAATCTGAAGGCCAACTGAAATGGCATGAAGACATCTGACAGTGGAATGAAGAAAGCAGACACTTAAAGGGAAGAAAATGAGGATATATGCACTCAAGACCTCTGTTTCTGTAGTGCCTATAAAAGCCTACACGTCCTTAATTTGTAATGAAAGGCAAACGCTGAGCATTGAGATCTATGATGGCTTTTAATGCAGTCACAAGTTAAAGAAAGGCTAATTATGAGCTATTATGCAGCGTCTAGTTGAAGATAAGTCATGTTTTATAGCCAGTGGGGACGTGAAGAGAATTTATCTACAATATAGACATCAAATATATGATTCATGATTTCATTCACAGAATTGAAGAACATGGTCTACAATGATGAGCAATTAAAAAAATAAATGTCACCATTAAGACTACAGTAGACAGAAGACAGTTCAACGAAATTTAGACTATTTCTTAAATGTTGATCATTGAATTTAGGTTAGTTTTATTTTAATAAAAAAATTGCAGTCACTATAGCTACACTAGAGATTATTGCTATGGAGTATAGAATGTCACATTTAAATTATTTCATGTCAACTACGCATTTACTGTAGCCACTTGTTTTTTTCACATTCGATTTTGACATGATTCATGTAAAACCAAATATCACAACATTACAACTCAAACTGGCAATTAATTACACTAAATCTAAATTTAACCACTTTTTTCTGTTTTTTGTAATGTCTGTTTAAGCAGGTGCTGCTTAAAAAAAATAAAAAAAATAATAATAATAATAGGTATTTATTTGGAATGGCAAAAAAAAAAAAAAAAAAAAAAAAAAAAAATTCCAAGATTTTCAGTGAGGCATGATTACATTGGAAATATATCTGTCTTACAATCTTGTGATAGATAGTCATTAAATACTTTTGGAATGACTACTTTATTGAAATCCTCTTCCAAAATCAGTAGCATCCTATATAATGGATCAGTGATGATTAATTTTAAAAGAGCTCAGACCACCTAAACAACTCAAATGATGTCCCACGATCATATGGAGAACTGGCCTGTCGACTCACAAGAGTGAATTCACACCTGCCTAATGATGTCTGTCGCCCCCCCCCCCCCTCTCATTGACATCAGCTAATCAGACCAGAGCCTTCTCAACACAGAGCATGCACAACCTTAACCCTGACCCAGCCAATGAGATCTAAGAAGGATATGATTTATAACACCTGATTCATAGCACTCCACAAAGAGCCATGAGGAGAGGAAAATAAATTACCAGCAAGTTAAGATTTTCCCATGCATTCACAATCAAAAAATACAAATTAAATAAATAAATAGCTGTTTTATCATTAACTTATTTAATGGCAGAGCAGGTGATTGTTAAGTTGTCTAAATGTATTTACAGTCAGGGCTGTATGTTAACTTTTTTTTGCACATAGCACTGGTGCTACAGAGACTCAAAGTTTTGTAGCACAGGCCAAACAATTGTAGGACATGTATAAAATGTCAGTTACAATGTCTGAAAAATGAAAAAAATAAACAAATAAAAAAAAAAAAAAAAAAAAAAAAAAATATATATATATATATATATATATATATATATATATATATATATATACAATATAAAACAGAGTATTTAAGAATAAATATAATATGAACAATTATTATATTTTACATAAAACTATGCATCATTAGAAAGATCTAAGGTTTTATTATAAAATATGAAATTATGATTAAAATAAATATCATTTTTTGCATTATATTATATAATCTACATTTTTGAAATCGTATGCATCCACTGAGAAAGAGACAAAAAAAACACAAAAAAAGGAAAAAAAAGTTCTCTACACCACGGATCTATCACTGTGCAGCATATTATTATATAATAGAGGTGTAATGATAAACCAATGCCGAGGTTTGGTTCATATCCGTTTTGGAGCCCCGGTTCGGTTTGGTTCAGTTTGGTTCGCTGTGGAAGCAGGTTTCATGGCAGGGCACCAGCAATAACAACACTAGATTCACTTTTAACTTAACAACAATAATTTAACTTATGAAATTGATTGTTATTAACGTCATACATTGGCTTCACATTTTCTTTAGAGCAGTTCGCGAGTAAACTAACGTTAAATAATTCCTCCATTGTAGAGTAGTCAGAAGTAATCTACTCATTTTGCCATTTACCATAATGTGTAAAGGTCTTATGAACTGTTTTTTTTTTATACTGTTGTTGGAAGTTATGACGTTTGGGTTGTTTTTACATTCAAAAACATCATAATGAATAAGTAATAGGCTATTTTCTACCCTGGTTTTAAGGCTCTCTCCTGCAAAACGCGGTTTTTATAGGCGTCACAGTGTAGACTTGGGAGTAAACAGCCACGGCTAGGATATTTAGGATATTTAATGAGCCTCGGCATCCCCACGAGCACACGTGAGGGATTGTTTTAAAGTGGGTGGGGAAACGTCAACCGGAATAATTTGTCTCACAGATTTGTAAACACTTCTCATTACAAGTTTGGAAACATGTTTGGCATGTTTTGGGCAGTGTTGGTCTGGTTTCACATTTCATTGTACTGAACCCTGGGATATTTGCATTTATCAAGAATTTGAATTTGAATGCAGAATTTGGTTGCTAGGCAACGTGGGGGAGAGGACGCTGGCGTTGTATGTTCGCCGCTTCTCCACCCACAAATCATGTTAACTGTACTATTAGATTTAGATTTTATTTTATTATGTTTGTGACTAGTCTAACAGTCAGAGCTACAATTGGGGCTTGTTGATGATTGCTGGCAGCCACTGAGATTCACGTTTCGTCGTTTCCACTGCTTCTCTGATGTTTTTGCTTACATTGCTGCGGTTGGTTCTGGTTTGAAGGACATTTCATGTTGCTCGCTGCGGCTACTCTTTCTTCTGGGTGTGGGCTGCTCACTGGTGGTCTCCCTCGGGCTTGAACTGCATGGGGGCGTGATGTTGGGATGTTCCGCTTCTCAACTGCTGAGTCTCGGCTGCACCACTGTTCCGTCTTGCATTGCGGCCGTGAAACAGCTTGGACTTCTGCAACGACCCCGGTGTGTCCACAGAAGTGCTGAAGAGGTAAACTTCTGGTAAACACAGAAGAGGTAAACTTTGTTTGCCTCCTGCATGGTGTAGCGATCCCTCCATCTGGTCTTCATCTGTCATGCCTCGACGACGTCAACAGGACACTGCTGAACTGGGAATATGTGGCAATAGACCCTCTAGTACTGGGAAAAATTAAATACATGGAGTGGACCACAGTGTACAGGAGCTTACAGAGACGTCCACCATCAGCTCTGTTTTCGGTTCACCATCAGCTCTGTTTCTGTTCAGTTTTCTGTGTCGGTTGATTGTTTGTAGTATTCTATATTTAGGGGTTCAAGCACGAAGTGCTTGAAAACCTATTGTATTTGTAGCGGTTTATTATTCTGCCGTAAAACGCATCGTGCAGACCAAACCGAAAGGGCTAGAGACTTGAAACTTGGCCAATATGTAGTACAAAAATCGAGGAGAGGTTATCAAATTATGAGCCAGATTGGCCTATAGGTGGCGCTATAACGACCAATTGCGCGAAACTGCTCATAACTCCTAGACCGCTGGCCGCAGCCTCAAGTGCCTTATATCGTTGAAATCCTTGGCTCGAGACGCACCAGACATTCTGCACCATGCCTCTGATTGCCTCGCCTTTCAGGCGCCAATTTTGAGATATTTAGTTTTTTAACTAATTAATTTTAACCTATATTTGCAAACTACTCCCAGGTTTTTTTCCCTGATCGGAGCCAAACCACTGCAGAAATGTTCTTTGGAGAGAGACTATTAATAAATACAAAAGAAATTTGAAATTTCGATGAATAGTCGCTAAGGGGAACCAAAATTTTCAATGTCTCCGGGGCCACTTTTACTAAAATGACTATAACTTATGAACGGAATTAGATATTTTCTTAATTAGCTTAAATTTAGGTCACGATAAAAAAATCGCGACAATTGACCGCTTGATGGCGATATAATGTGAAAAAAACATGAAAATGGCTATAACCACGCGATCGCTAGTCCGATTGACCTGAAAATTGGTATGCCGTGTCTTGGCCCAAGGTACTATATATGTCTATGAGCCAATGAAGTTTGAGCACCTATTAGACAAGGTTAAGAATTTTGAGGTCTGTAAGAATTTTGAAAGAAATCGGCCACTAGTTGGCGCTAACGAGTTTTATGGCTCTGTAATCACGTGGTGTTAAACACATCTGCAAAATATGCATATCATTACTTAAATTTTTTTTAAGTAATAGATACTTAAAATAAAAAATAAAAAAGAGACAATTTTCTGCCTTTACAAACATTCTCTCGCGCACCCCCGGTGGTCATTCTGCGCACCCCTAGTTCGGGAACTGCTGCTCTAGATCAATAATTATCGAAAATTATGAAATTTTGCATTTGAATGGCTATACCAGGGCCATTTAAAAAAGAGGCGTGACAATAAACACTCAAAAGCCTATAAATCCTAAGGGAAAACTCAAAACTTCACAAATATTGTTCAGCATATTTGGCATAATATGCTGATGAAGCATGCAAAGTTTTAGGGAGATCCGACTATAGTTGACGCTCTAACTTTTAAAAGCTTTACAAACCATGCATTTCCTATGGTAAATTGCCTATATTGGGTGTAAATTGACTTTTCCATCTATTATTTCAGTGTTTAAATCTTGCTAAATAAAACTTAATGTCTTTAATGCCTCTGTGCTTAAAAGGCCTTAAAGGCTTGAACCCCGCTTGAAAGCTGCTTGCAGCTTTAATTTTACTTGTTATTCATTTTTTTGTTATTTTTTCCCTTTTTTGTGCTTTGAGATTCTTCGGAATGAAAAGTGCGTTATAAATAATCTCATAAAAAATATATATATTAATAACGTGCAAAAATGGTGGTGGTAGTTATATTGTGTTTTTTTTAAAATATAATTTGGTGCCATTACGTGCTCAGATTAGTAAGGGGAAAAACCTGTGCATGTATAATGGTGAGTTATGTCCGACATTTAACAGAGTTCTGTTATGTTGATTTTTAAGATAACCATTATGCTAAAGAGTAGAACTTGTGGTTAGGCTGTGGGTGGCTACGTTTTAAGAAACTGTTGTATGTTGCTCTTAATGAACCATAGTTGTGTTAACCCCAGTGACAAGTAGTTTCTTTCTTGTTCACTATTTGCAGATTGAAATATGTTCCGGGAACAGTCACAGAATACATCAAATGAAATTGGTGTGATCTCACTAAATTAACATTCATTTTATTTGTCTGTACAATTAACCTAAATTCAACTGTGTGAAAATGTTAGAGAGAGAGAGAGAGAGAGAGAGAGAGAGAGAGAGAGAGAGAGAGAGAGAGAGAGAGAGAGAGAGAGAGAGAGAGAGAGAGAGAGAGAGAGAGAGAGAGAGAGAGAGAGAGAGAGAGAGAGGTTAGCGAAATCTGGAGATAACCCAGATGGAGGCCCCTCAGAGAATATACTCGCTCCTCAAATCACACATCTTCATTGGAGAGAAAAATAGTAACTCAAATTTGATCAAAAAAGATGAACCCCAGAGTGACCTCGAGAGACTCAATATTTCAGCTTATTAGGGCTACAGTCCTGAGATTACACCAGCCTCAAAGCAGCAAGCCGAGGTGAAAAAATCATCTCGATAAGCCAAAGAACCACTTTTTCCCTTTATTTGAAGTCATAGCTCAGCCTCACAGATGACGGACAATGGCCAGTGTGGCAAAGGTCACTGTAGGGTTTTTGATGGGTTTATATTTGACTCAAGCAGGCCTAAATGAGACAATCTTATCTTTTGGTGGTGTACTGGGGGGAATTGATACATTTCCATACAATCCTTCTCCGCTATGGCCTTGCACAGAACATTGGCTTCACAGAGCAGTTGGAAAGTTTCAGTCAGAAGTGACTGAAGTTATAAAAAAAGAACATCATAACAGTTCACTGGACTGTGACAAGAATATGAGATCTGCAGTCTAAATCATTTTCATTAGACAATATCATGTGCATGCGTCTATAAATATTCAACAGCATGAAGACGAGCCGCTTTACCACCGGTAACAGATCAGTGGCCGTGCATGTCATTCTTTGCATGAAGTGTGAAAACTCAGATGGAGATATTATAGAAGCATATTGCTATTCATAAATTCAAAATGAATGTACATTTGTCACCTTGACCACAAAGATGGCACCTCATATACTGTCCACCTGATTGATTCACTGCTCACATAAAAATCAAACACATCACAGCAGTTGACAAAACGGAGACATCCACTCATCCCAGGACAAGCATTTAGTATACTGCTCTTGGTTCATACAGTATTGTAATTTTTTCTGTGTCTGTAAGATGTTTTAATGAAAGCAGTCTCTTCTGGCAACACCACAGTAAAAACTAGGGCTGCAACAAACTATTATTGTGATAATCGATTAATCTACCGATTATTAGAACGATTAAATCGAATCATCAATTATTGCCATCTTCGTTGACGACTAATCAGTAAGTTTTGAACAATTATTCAATTAGTTAAAACATTGAGGTATACATAGTCTAACTATAATATAAAAAAGAAAATCACTTTAGCTTTTTGAAATGGTTGTTTTAATGAACTTTGAACCAACCAAACAGTTCATTCTCTTTAAGTTCTCAGATTTCTGTCCAACTCTAATCACACACAAATGCTTTCTACGCATTGTTTAAATATTCTGTTCTCTTCCAGCTGAAAAATAAAAAATCACCTGCAATTCCGCTGATGAAAAAAGGGATCAATAATAGGTGCTGCTTAAATGGGACATTTACTTCAGGACACAAAGAATGGCAAAATATTAATCTGCAAACAATTATTACAAGTATACAAATTACAATCTTTTTTACATGACAATTGAGCTGACAGATTCTCATTGACTTTTTAATTAACAGTATGAAACAGTACCTGACATGAATGATCCAATGTCATTTTGTAAGTCGTCGTGCATATGGAACAAAATTCAGGCAAGTGAAAAGACTATAATAACTAATAGTGTTACAATAAGGACTCCTAAGCTCAATCAAGCTTTAATCTATCCTAATTAAATCACATTACTGTAATTATTATTTATACTTTAATCATTATTATTAATATTATTACTATTATTAGTAGTATTGCCTTCTCCAATAGAAAGATTTTCCGCTAATCAGTTATCTTCAGCTCAAGAACTCTCCTCTCACGGCTCTTCTTGAACTGGGAGGTTTCTTTAGTGCAGAAATATGCACGTCGTGCTCCGATTTTTTATTGTCGACGTTGTCGACTAATCGTTTAAGCCCTGGTAAAAACAGCAATGCTGTAAAGAATTATTAAAATTGAATGTGAATATAGTTTAAAATGTAAATTATTCTTCTAATGCAAAGCTCAATTTTCCACATCATTATTCCAGTGTTTAGGGCATGTGATCAATTAACTCAATTATCAACGCTGAAAACAGTTGTTCATATTTTTGAGGAAATTGTGATCGTTCAAAAGAATCTTTTCTGACATTATACATACGTTTACTGTCAGTTCTGATTAATTTATTGCATCCAACCTAAGCACATTTTTCAAAAACTTTTTGAACTGTAGTTGTAAACAATATAGGCAGTTCTCAGTGTGTGCAGTGAACAGTACATTTATATTTCATTGAGAATATATCATTAGTTACAAGGTGAGAAACAGGTTCTGAGTAATACACTTGTGGTGTTCAATTCAGTGAACAAAGCCGGAATTCTTTTCTCTACAAAAAGTGCAGTGATGCCACTGCCTTTGCACCATCAGGCCTTCCATTCATAGTCAGTCTTATAAACTTCACAAGACCTCAGGATCTGCTGCTTCACCCACACCAGTCCGTCTGAGCAGCCAGAAACTACTTAAAACAGAGTCTGAGATGACATACAGGGAAGATGAGCAATATGTTACTCTAGAGGGGATTTTTCTTCACAATGACAGAAAAATGCCTAAATGATTTTGAAATAAGAAGTCTGTTTTGGCCCAAGTGTGAGCATCCCCAGCTCAGTTGTTGTTCTGTTCAAGTTTTCCCCATGAAGCTGACACTGGTCGCTCCAGTTCTTGCCCATCTGTCTTTGTTTTAAGATGAATTTGTTTTCACATGTGCTTGGTATTCCTTACTGATCCCTACGCAGGAATGCTCTGAAAAACTGGCAGAAGCTTTGAATCCAAATCCCCTTAACTTTGACTCTAGAATGCCGTCTTAATTTCCCCTGGTTACGGATGAGCCGCCAAGGCAGACGAGCTGTCAAGGTAAACACCTGTCCAGCTAGTAAAAGCAACATTCCAAGAGATCATTCCAATTTATCTCCACTAACCCTTCCCTCATGAGGGAGTAATTATGCTGTTCTGGAGGCTCCCGGTTTTTCCAGCTCTGCCTGCATGCCAGATCTGTGCGGCCTGACCGACCGTTCGATGCAGATAACACGAAGCAATCTATTACATTGCCCAAGCCATTCATCACGCTGTGGCGGCTGGACCTCAGCTATGAGATAAACGTGCTGAGAAACCAAAGCACCCATCCATCCTGTGGCCCATGGCAAACTCTAGCCAGACCGTTCGGTCCCAGGCAGACATCTGGAAGTGTTATTAATGCGTCGTCCTGCCAGAGATTACTATCTCTGATGGGTCTAGTAGAGAGACGCTCCTATGCACATGTAGCAGGTGCACCAGGTGGGTCCGGGAGATCCCGCAAGACCCTCCACCGAACCAAACCTCCATGCTCTCACAGCTACAGCAGCCATGACCCTGCTGTCATGATGAAATCTTTCCTTCCATACAAGAGCAAGGAAGAGCAGGAATAACTCCGCTACCGGAAAACAAATTCCATCCTTATCAAACATGCTATCAGAACAACTGTTCTGACCCACAACATGAGTTATGAGTCCTATGCATAAGTAGAGATCTACAATCTATCACAATCTTTAAAGGTGTCCTAGAATGAACAATCGAATTAACCTTGCCATAGTGAAATAATAAGAGTTCAGTAAATGGACATCGCATACTGTGAGTCTCAAACACCATTGCCTCCTACTTCTTATGTAAGTCTCATGCATGAAAAACACCATGGAAAAATAAGTGATTTTCAACATAACGCCAAATGTGACGCAATCGCTGGGGATCATTATTATATGCTGCCCCAACATTTGCATATGTCCGAACATGTTCATTGTCAGGTAGAACTGACGGAGCCGAATCATCGGAACTGCAGGTAAACAAGCGACACTCGAGGATAGTGAAAACGGCTGCTCTCATGGACACAAATGTCATGTTCCAGGCTCTGCCGGAGACGTGAGGACTATACATACCCTTCCCACAGACAAAAAAATGTCAACAGTCATAGTTGAGGTTTATTATAATCGGGTACCACAACAATTTAATTCAAAATTGTTCGTTTGCTCAGCCCATTTCAAGCAAGCTTTGCTCAGCATCTTAAAATGAAGAAAGGGGCAACTATATTCCTGCAAGCAGTAAGTAGTGATTTATCCACATATTGACTGTTTAAACAATTTCTGATTAAATTGAAAGTTTCTTAGAGAGACAGCATTGTCTAGATAACGCAAGATGCTAGTACAATAACAATAGGAAACTCCAAGTACCATGTATAACCAAAACACCGGATAGTATACTGGTTTTGGTTTTGTCAGGGGGGAAAGAAGAGCGTTCGTGCTTGCGGTTGCCAGATTTCAGTAATTTAAATCCCCTAATCAGAGCTTTTCCGTGAAAAGAACATGTATACTGTCCGGTGTTTTACCCAAACATGTACAATTTGGCAAACATATGCATGCAAGCTCTCTAGGCGCATGTGGATGATCTGAAAACACCAATAAACAAGTAAGCCGCATTTTAGCTATCTCCATTTGAGAAGTTCTGCTTTAAGTGTCATTCAGTCGGTCTGTGTTCTGTCAGGACAGTCAGGACTAATGAGCCATCTCACTGAACAACTGAACTGCTGTGTGCTGCTAAAATAAGCCAATCAGAGCAGAGCTCAACATTAATATTCATGACTCTTCCAAATAAGGCAAAAACAGAGCATTACATCCTAGGGACAATTTATAGGGTTGTAAATGGACCTATAATACTTTATCTGGACAATTTTTGCCCTTAAATAAGCTACATAACCCTCTATGTAGATATCAGAGAATAATTTAACATTGTTTCAACTCATTTTAAGGCACCTTTAATATCAGAAAGATAAATCTGACACAGATGATGTCAGATTGGGCCACTGCTGCAAAAATGATCTCCATTACCTCTGAGAAAATCAACAGTGCAAAAACAACAAAAAAAAGAACTGAATGGATTCTCATTAAAGGGCAATCCCGTCTTCATTAGTGCTAATCACTATTAAGATCCTCGGATCACTGTTTTATCTTACTGAAGGTTCCTGTAACTTGTGGGATGGATCGATCTGTGCTGAAGGGGCAGAGTGCGATCACCTCAGAGGGAGAGGCAACAAAAGGAATGAAATATGAAGAAGCTTTTATAAAAGAAACATGCATGACGCTAGATGAAAGATGATCTCATGGTGAGAGCAGAAACACTGACTGTGATAGTTACACATCAGCAAGTCAAACAAAAGGAGAGTGAAAACACTCGAGTTGTCCCCTGGAACGAGTCCAGGGGACAACAATGTTTACAGGAGCACACATTAACTCTGATAATATGCTGATGATAATGACAGACACACAGACAGTCAGGCTGATGCACAAAAAGCAATAGACGAGTTTTTTTAGTTCATTACATCTGAAAGGTTTTGCTGCACAAAATCGATGAAGGCAAATAAACTGTTCACATTTGGATAGAAAAACCTTCAGGAATCCCTATGTGTGAAGCCACTCTTCCTCTAATAGTTTGAGCTTCATTAGTCAGTTTAATTGTTTCAGTCTAATTCAGGTCTAATCATTGAGAAACTCCATAAGGCCACCACATCTGGGAGACATCTTCCAACAGCTGCATTACATAATGAAGAGTAATCGACAGGAAGATTTACATTTACCTGTTGTCTGGAAGCATTTGTTATCAATTAAGTGTGATTGACTATAGGTCCTGGTACTATAACTGTGTTTTGCATATCAAATTTGATTTATAATCTCATAAGATTAGGAGCACTCGTGATCAATTTTGTACATTTATTGATTTACCTAATTTACTGAAAACATTTTATTTATAAGTACAACTTTTAAATAGACAAAACATTATAATCATGAGTTCAAAGTTCATGTGAGACTATGAGTATGTATTTATTTTTTACTTTATTTTATTTGTGCAGATCTGTTCTCTTCAAGATCTGTTATCTTACTTTTGCTTTCATAATAAACACAATTGAGCATGATTATTTACACTTGTTAACATCTCACCATGTGTGCTGGAATCTGTTCCATCTTGGCCGCTGGAGTTCCAGGTCGGGGGTAGAACTGGTTGATAAAGAGGCTGGGAAAGCGGTACAGCCTCACGAGTTCCATTGTCTGCTCAAAGTCCTCATCCGTCTCACCTGGGAAGCCACAGATGATGTCTGTTGCAATAGTGATGCCTGGAACCCTACAAGAGACAGACACAACACATTTATTTATCATTTAACACCATATCAGCATAAAATGCTATATTTATGGGAAGCTCGGAAGTAATACAATTTTAAATAATCATAATATTTTATTTAATGGTATACAATCATTTAACAATATTTATACAACATTAATACAAATAAAAAAATATAATAAATGGTTGCACTTTATTTTAAAGGTGACAGTTACATTTTACTTACTCAAATAAGTAATATAAATGTACATTTACAGTTAGGGTTAGGGTTTGGTTTAGGATTAGTTACTTAAAATGACACATATTTACAGTAATTCCCATGTCTAAGTACATGTAGTAATGTGTAAGCCATTTTACCTTAAATTAAAGTGTAAATTATAATAACTTTTGTGAAAAAGTCCAATCATGTGATTTTATATAATTTGAAAATTAAGTGTAATGGATGATGAAATAAACTCAAGTGTTAAATAAAAAAACATTTACCACACGAATAGCATCATGGAAACAATCTTTACATCATTAACCCAGAGCACTCAAACTGGTGTGCAAATTGTCCGTGCAACAAAATGCAGTCAATGTAGTGAGTGAATGTGACTGGATGTTCTCACACAGGTCTCAAGAACCTTATTAGCAGTCTCAATAACCATCGACTACTGCTTCCACTCTGATTAAATTAGGACCCCTGTAAAGAAATTGGTTCATTGATTTCTTTGTGCATGCATTCTCTTATCATTGATCTTTTAACCAACAGGAAACAAAACAACTTGGAAGCTATCTTCTGAATGAGTTGCTTAGTTGACAGGAAGTCCTATGAAGTCTGCACTGGACTCGTTCGCATGCTTAGACTTTTGGAAAACGGATGACATTCATCAGCCAATTACATGCATGAACCCTGAACAGAAAGAGTTCAGATCATTTAAAATTTGTGGAAAGTGAGGGATCTAGGAAAAAAGGCTGGAGAAAGAAAACTTTAATGTCCAAATGTTCTTACACTGAAAACTAAAACACTTGAGGCATTAGTGTTTGATGGCCTGAACATGTTGAGGACATGAAACCAATCACTATTTCCATATATCTAGTACTGTAAACCTTCGTTCCCTGTGATATTATTCCATTATCCATCCAATGTGCTACCATAACCCACTTTCACACATATATTTATCTCCTCTCTTTGGCCAAGTCCACCATACTGCACGTTCTTAAATCATGTTAAGGTTCTTCCGTACATTTCTGGCAGATAACCCCTGACCTATTGATATATCTCTAGCATTGGCCTTCATTAATATTTACAAGGACCTGTAGGCAAAAGAAGAGGAAGAGTCAATGATGGTTATGTGGATAGGGTTCAGGTATTAGCAGGGCATGCTAATATGAATTGTTGCTTTGCTTTTGCTTTCAATTATTTTTTGCCTCCATTCAGCAACTCCATTCCAAGTTATATGCAAGGCTTTAGCACCAAATTAAATTTACAAAGGTCACATACACACTGTGAAGTTTCATGGATGACAACCACATTTAAATGTGGCAGTGAGTCCCCTAAATTATCGCTCCATGTGTACGGAACATGACTCACTCCCGAAACTGCAATGATTGACACCGTGGTGAAGTAACAAATTTAGTTACTAAAGATTTGCGGTGTTCAGCAATTTTGACTAAAGCACAAATTGACGGAGACTGTTGGTTTTGTTCATGCTTTACAGAGAGCGCTTACAGTGTTGGCCTTTTTGTTTAAGCTTGCCTCATACAGCGATTGAGTTTATGGAGTTTTTAAATTGAGCAGAGGCAGGCCATGATATTTTGGTCTTATTTTTAGCATAAAGCATTTCCATTTGTTTTTTGAATGAGCTTGTTCTTGTTCGCTGATTTGCTAGCAGCAATAAGTCAAGGCTCATACTGCTTTCTCTGTGATTTCTTGAACCGCACATATAGATGAGAGATCCATCTCTGATGCAAGTTAAAATAAGCATTTTACCGTTCATCAGAGATACATCTCTCATCTGCCATCTCTCATATCTCTTGTTGTAGCCTATGTTATTAACAACTAGCTGTTCAGTTATATTAAGTACATACTATTTGGTTGTAGAATGTTGCTGTCAGTTGTGTAAATTACTGAACTGTGTACAGAACAGGATTAAGCACTAAAAGGTAAACTGAGGCCAAAGCAGCCATTTGGAGGGGGTTTCATCTCCTTAAGCTCTTCCATCGGCAACAACAAAAAGCAAACAAACTACTTCACCCACAGCCAATATCATGATGAAAAACACATTGTTATGCTCTTGATGTTGCCTTAATCTGTTAAAATGTGTAATGACCTGAGACTAGTTAAGGTCAGGCCTAGTTTAATCCTGTCTCATCAGCTCCTGTCTTCTATGGTACAAAAAAGTATTTTTGTAGAAAGCTCCAAAAAGGACACAAAAGCCTCATAAAGTTGTCATAACTGTTGACTACCAAGTTGTTCCATGCCATCATAAAACAGAGCGCATAGAGAGATGGCACTGACAAGTTCATTTTATACTGGACAGAAAAGAAAAACAAATGACTACAGGATTTTGGGCTAGACACTATTCCTGACATGAGACATCTTAGAAATTTGGCCCATTTGGTTCTGATCAAATGGGCCTTGATGCATTAGTTGAAGTGCACAGCACCGTTCCTTATAAAATAAACCTGTTAGTTCAGGACATACAGTAATTGACCTGAACATCTCAGGATGACACAATGCAAATTAGAAGTGCATTAGAGGAACCAGACACATCATGACTCCTCATCTTTCAAATTCAAGAAGCCTTGATAGCTGATCTGTGAGCTTTGAGAAAAACATGCACTAGAGAGCCAGTGCAATAGACTGCTTTCCTCTAAATCCATTATGTTTTGCAGCTCTTCGGCCTTTCTTCTGTGGAGAAAAACAGTCTAAAGAAAAGAAGGTAGCAAATGACAGAATTGGATTCTCTCTAAAGCGAGCAAACCCTCCCTGCATCTCCCATCCGACAATAGTTGCCCTGTGTGTGCTGGCAGATGGAGGCCCTTTGATGCTTTGTTGGCTTTTCGAACATGATTGCGCTCCATTCCATTTTTGGGCTTATTAGAAAGCATCACTCCCAGGGTCACAGTCACAGTCGATGACAGCTCTGCTGTTGTGTAGTCGGGTAGAGTCCAGTGAGTGACCCTGATCTGAACTACAAAAGACTGACATGAAAGTCAGAGGTCTTGACCTGGTGGAGATCCAGAAGAGCAAATGCTGCAAAACAGTTAATGAGATGCATTGAAGGAATATACATAACAGCCGCAACAGGAACAGCTTTCACAATGACAGCCCCAGAAGCTTGAATAGTGCATGTTGGCAAACAAAAATGGCCTTGTTTGTTTGTCAGCCACTCAAACTGAAAGGCACACACCAAACAAGCAGACCCTGATTGTTTAGTCATTTCATGTGAACTGTGGTGCCAAATGAGAATGTGGATATTTAATTGGAAACAGAGAAGTGATACAAGTGGCACATTGTTAGATAGTATGTGAGAATTAACATGCCTCTAAATGTCCAAAGGCCACACAAATCAACTAAGTACACAAATAATGGCATATTACTCAGGGAGCAAAAATGCCACAGAACAAGCCCAGTTTTAGTCGAAAAAAGAAAGGAGACCTGAGAAGACCACTCCAGCTCTGCTTCAGAATGGACATTAATTGGATCTTCATGAAGCTTGGATAAAACTGTGTGTTTTGGGGTCAAGGTTTGGTGGATAGGCAAAATAGCTGCTTCTGCATTTATCAACCTATCAATCTCCCTTGCCAAAATTGTTTCCCCCATGTTTATTCAGTGGATCCAATTACAGTTTGTCATGAAACTGGAAGAAACACATTGGTGAGCTCATGGCTGGAGTGCTCATTCCCCTGGGGCAATGGCATTTCTTGCAAGAAGAGAACAAGGAAGCTTCCTCAAGACCACTGCATGAAGATCCCTATAAATACAACAATATCTTTCCACTTAACAGTATATATTTAACAGCATTGTTGTGTTTATGAAGTGCTGTGGTTGAGAGGGATGCCGAACACTATAGTTGGACGTCTGTGCACTTGAGGATTGTAGATGGTACTAATTCATACTCTTATAAGGTCCAGCTGGGGCCCCCACAGCAGATTCCTCCCAGAAAGTTCCTGTATGCTAGCTGAAATCAGACCTAACAAATGATGACCTGCCCATGTCACTGTTGACAACATATCAAGTGGTTCTATTTGTTCTAAGATGAACGGAGGTCTTACGGGTGTGGAACAACATTAGGATGAATCATTAATGACATCAATTTCATTTTTGGGTGAACTAACCCTTTAATGATGCCTTTTGTGGTCAGAAGTGTAACATTCTCAGATAATCTATAATATATTAATGTTAGATAGCACCAGGACAAGGGAACTGGACTTGAGCAGTACTTGAACTTGATATATCAGTTGGATTCATTAAATTCATCCATTCCATTGAATAGAAAATACATAAGAGGTTCTTTAAGCAAATTCCCTTTAGGTAGTAATGTGTGATGAGACCAGACTCATCTAAGAGCATACAACAGAATTCAACATTCAAACACACACTCCATGCTCTAGCTCACACTGCTTTTCACCTCCTGTGTTTACACTTTATTCCTACCTGCACTTAAAATCACTGCAGACCGCTTCCCAGCAGGGCTTAAATCAATTCAATTAAAATCTACTGGATATCGTCAAACTTTGAATTAGATTGGCAAGCATAGGAATAGAAGGGTTTAAGAAAGGCATTCACTCTCTGAAGTGAATTATTCTAATTTCTTTGTTTGCGGAGGCTCTGAAGGTGTGGGGCCACGTAATGCCATTATATAGACGTGAGGCTGCTTTCAGAGGTGTATATTTACATAACAGATATACAAGAGTGCTCAAGATAAAATAAAGGCGCAAACAACAGGAAAATTCTGCTGAAATAAAAGGAGCAGGGATAAAAAGAGAAGGCAATATGTGAAGGTAAACATTTACTCAGGACCCCGCTACCCATCTGTGGGCTGCCAATATCCTGCGCCTTTGCCCAGCTAGAGTGAAGCGGGCCAAGCTGTGAAGTGGAAATGTGGAGACCACCGTCACTGCTGTGGGTGGAGGAAGAAGCATGTAGCAGTAAGAAAACATAGTGTTAAACTGTGAACCTTTTAAAAAGGCTCTTCAGAAAAAAACATGTAAATGAGGCATTCACAGAATTTAAACAATTTTGGTCCTACAGTATGTAAGACAGAACAATATACTAGAAGGGTAAGATATGGCATATGACCTGGATAAAACAGACCAAAGTTTACCTCTAAGTATGAGTTTCCTATTTGAGCATCACCTGCTTAAGGCCTGCAGTTAATATTAGAATTCAGCTCACTGCACATCTCTGATCATGAACATTACATGCAGCATTGAACATACAAAGCATAATTCTCAGAGACTATACCAAAGCTTCAGTTGAGCTGATGTGTGTAGGTGTGGTGGTTTGATAGATCATGAAGTATATCTTTCTTTCTACTTATCACGAAAGGACAAACACACACACACACACGGACTTAATAGCATTAGAAGTACAGTCAGTTTAGCAGTGATGTGGAGTAACTAATTAAAATCAGTGTACAAACTTAGCTGCATTATTCAGTGCTGACAATAAAGGAGCTGTTTCAAAAACAGTAGCTTTTCTAACAAGCCAAATCATAATTCCTAAATCTGTGTGGTTACATCAAAATGCTTCATCTGTATACTCCAAGTACTGAAGCTCTGTCTCTGTATGCTGTACAATTTACAGTGTATGTTTTTCTTATTCTTATTTCTAATTTTACACATTTATTGATAGTTTATTATAATAATATTTACACAATTATTGATAGTTTATAATAATTGTAATAGGAGTCATAATAATAATGTCATTTGTTTTTGTTTTTTTCTGTCCTAATGAAGCTTATTCATATAATCATAAGCCTCTGCACATTATTTGGTATTCCATCATCTTTGAGTACTTCCCAACAGTGACTGATGATTGAAAATGCACAACTATTACAAAAACTAATACACAACTATTACAAAAACTGTGAGAGGTATGTGAGAGAGAAAGACAAAAGGGACTGCAGTATGCAATTGAGTGATATATCCATGACATATGCAACTGATTACAGAATAATTTAATCAAAATTGAAGATGAAGCTAATTGAGGAATAGCTATCTTCATGCACAGCAGGGTAAGTGAAATTAGAAAATAATCAAATAATTATAAATCAAACAGCTTATCCATAAGTCTTGTGGAATAAACACAAGACATTAGCCTGACCACTTTGCAATGATAACATTCTTCCGCTTATATTTTTAGTGCGCCAGGTTACTGCTCACACATCATGTGTAATCTATTGCTTGATCCATGGTCGGCATTTCTCCCCTTGGGTTTTAGGTTTGGAGAAGAAAAAAATTTCACCCCCCGTCCACACTTTTAAGATACCAGGTATTAGATTTGCATAATCCATATGCACAATGCTTCGGCATGTTTCTCTAGCTCAAAAGCTTGACAGACCTTCCACACCTAGTTATGGTTTCTAAGCCACGATTGGCCAGTGGCGATTTTCGGGCGTGGCTTAGCGAAGGGTCAATTATATGTATTCAAGAAGACAAAATAATAATCTACAATTTAATCATTTTAATTGTTTAATTTGTAATTTCAGATATTGTCTTGGGAAATAGAAGTGAATGTGTTATGTGAAAAAGCTTAATCAGGGTACAACTAAAAAAGCTAATGATATTTTATGATCTCTGTTATTTAAAGATAAATGGGGTTGTACATTTATGAGCACAACAGCACATCCGCTGTATTTTTCATAATCATCATTCCAGTTTAACGTTATATGCAGTCACCCTAATTGAGATGACTTAACTTAAAAACTTAAAGAATTAAATAGCAAGAATTGGAGAGTTATGCATTTATAAAATAATAAAGAAAGGTTTCTGATTACTTATTTAAAGGGGGGTTGAAATGCTGTTTCATGCATACTGATCTTTTTACACTGTTAAAGACTTGGAATCCCATACTAAACTTAGACAAAGTTTCAAAAGTTAAGGTGGACGTTTGATGGGAGTATTTCTTTGTCAAAAATACTACTTCCGGTTAGTCATAAGTTTCGGCAAGTTTTTTGAGATCATGCGTCCCCTTTGACGTTAATGGGGGCGGAATTTCCTTGTATGGGCCTTACGGACAATTCTACCGGAAGCGCGTGAGAGAGAGAGAGGGAGAGAGCGAAAGTAACAGGTTACGCCCATCAAAGCGCTGGCTTGTAGGATGCTGGACAGGTATTGTGCACATAACAATGTCACCAAAAAAGTGCGTTTTTGGTTGCCAGACCAAGACAGTCCTGCACAGATTCGCCAAAACCCCCGCGTTAAGGCAACAGTGGATGTAATTTGCTTTTCCGGATCAGCAACTGAGTTGCGCGAATGTTTATATCTGTTCGCTGCATTTCGGTGCCGACTGTTTCATAAACAAGGCCCAGCTCGACGCCGGATTTTCCCAATCGCCTAATGCTGAATGATGGAGCAGTCCCAACGTTAGAAGGGTGAGTGAGACTGCTTCAAATGTCTGTGTTTTTTTTAGTCCGCTTACTGTCTACACAAACCACGCGTAAACACACAAACACACGTGCACAACTGCACTTCACACATGTACACCTTCAAAGACAAAAATACGACGATATAATTCAAGTATAAATATGTAAATAACACAAGCCGCTAAGCATATTATATAGTTAGTGTATAACTTGTACCACATACAGACGTCCTGCTCTAGTCGTTTTTGCTGCTGCTCCTGTTCAACTGCAGCCTCTGGGTCTGATTCCGGATCATAGATGTATGGCTGTATCTGATTAAAAGCCATATTTTTATTTTGAATAAAGTTTTTTTCCCGCTGTTGACACAGCTTTACGACGCACTCGACTCAACATAGCAGCAGCGAGCACACGTCATTATTTAGCTCCGCTCACACGACACGCCCCCACCCGCTCGGCTTTTTTCGGAAAGACTCGGAACAGCGCATCTTTCTTATATAATTATTAAAAAAATAAAGACTTTTCGGAGATATGCAGGATGCAATGCTACTCTATAGGTACTCAAGATTGACATGACACTGACTGAAACTGAGTGTTTCACCCCCCCTTTAAAATAACACAATTGACTGTTTTCTTTTTCTGAGCTTTTAAAACACTTAATATGAGATAATAATCTTGCCACTGCTTTGATTATAATAGTGTCTTTTGTATGAATGTAACACTGAAACAAATTAGAATAGCATAGCTTAAAGCTTCTCAACAAATAACCAACCCTCCACCTTTTCCTTGCCTTTTACCTTTTCCTTTCCTTTGGCACTGATGATATATCAATTACAGTGAAGTGTCAGCAAGGAAATGGGCCAACCTCATAATTTAGTCAACTTTTGAGCATTCCTAGACAGTAAATTGATCCAGTAACTCCCTGGGTATTTGCTATTCATTCAAGTGGGATTTTCACACACAACCATTTCTAGGGTTTACAAAGAATGGTGTGAAAAGGGAAAACCATCCAGTATGCGGCATTCCTGTGGGCGAAAATGCCTTGATGCCTAGATGCTAGAGGTCAGAGGAGAAATGGGCAGACTGATTTAAGCTGATAGAAGAGCAACTTTGACTAAAATAACCACTCGTTAAAACCGAGGTATGCAGCAAAACATTTGTGAAGCCACAACACGCACAACCTTGAGGCGGATGGGCTACAACAGCAGAAGACCCCACCAGGTACCACTCTTCTCCACTACAAATAGGAAAAAAGGCTACAATTTGCACAAGCTCATCAAAATTGGACAGTTGAAGACCGGAAAAATGTTGCCTGGTCTGATGAGTCTCGACTTCTGTTGAGACATTCAGATGATAGAGTCAGAATTTGGCGTAAACAGAATGAGAACATGGATCCATCATGCCTTGTTACCACTGTTCAGGCTGCTGCTGGTGGTGTAATGGTGTGGGGGATGTTTTCTTGGCACACTTCAGGCCCCTTAGTGCCAACTGGGCATCGTTTTAATGCCACGGCCGACCTGAGCATTTTTCTGACCATGTCCATCCCTTTATGACCACCATGTACCCATCCTCTGATGGCTACTTCCAGCAGGATAATGCACCATGTCACAAAGCTCAAATCATTTCAAATTAGTTTCTTGAACATGACTGAGTTCAATGTACTAAAATGGCCCCCACAGGCACCAGATCTCAACCCAATAGAGCATCTTTGGGATGTGGTGGCCTGGATGTGCATCCCACAAATCTCCATCGACTGCAAGATGCTATCCTATCAATATGGGCCAACAGTTCTAAAGAATGCTTTCAGCACCTTGTTGAATCAGTGCCACGTAGAATTAAGGCAATTCTGAAGGTGAAAGGGGGTCAAACAGTATTAGTAAGGTGTTCCTAATAATCCTTTAGGTGAGTGTATAATTTCATATTAGCACACATACGGACACACTTTGTCAGAGTGCTGACTGCTTTCACGTGCCTGTCAGAGATCCATCAATAACGATCATCGTGAGCTCTACACTTCGTCACACATTCAGTGAATCTACAAACCCACTAATGCACTAATTATTCTTAAATCTCAAGATGATTTCAGTTGATGTGTGAACAAAACTTAAAGATTATTAATAGTGTCTACCGTCAAATTATCAAAATAAGCTTTGTGCTTTGTTACTTTTAATATGACTTTTAATATAAACAAAGTTTTGGCACTCTTCGGTATGATGTGACAGATAAAGCTCAGATCACTCAGCAACACAAATCAAGCACACATGAACGATCATCCTCTCTTACTTAAATAAACATGAATGAACAAAAGTTATGTTGAAAGATACAGCACAAATTAACCAAATGCACTATGCCTCATGTAATCTTAGTGTGACATATATCTCAGGAAACCCGCTCAATGGCCTCATTAGTTAACCATAAAGAATGTGTCTAGGAAGGATCATTTTAATTAAAAAAAATGCACAAGATTACATATGTTATATATAATGTAACATATATCACTACATTAATGTAACATATATCACTAAGTAATATATTATATTTGAACCTCTGTGTTTTCTAATGGACGCAAGGCAAACTAAACAATAAAATAACACCTCAAATATTTTTTTCCCCCAAAGTTAGTTTATGTTTTGAAGGCAGTTATTATCACGATGATTTCATTTCAAGTGTTCGTTTTTAAAATAAGCTTAGTTTTAGTTAGTTATCTGATGCTATTAAAAAGGGGGGTGTGACGTCATGATTGACAGCGTAGATCGACAACTTCTCTGAGTGAAGTTGTCACTGAGGCACTAGCTGACTTTTTGGGGGATTTTTGGGAGCAGATTGGCGTTTTAGCTTTAATTTCTACATTTCCATAACTGTTTATTTCACACCAACATAATTAATTGTTCTGCATCTGTGAGAGTGTGGGCAGGCTTTTGATATCGCAGCAGTACTTCCTGCTCTACTTCCTGCTCTCTACTGCGCAACTCCTGAAATCGCTACTGCGCAGACTCGGTCCCAAGATGTCAGCGCCGTGCAGGCCGCCTAAAAGCTTCAAAGCTTCAAATCTCCAAGCGGAAACGGAAGATGTCGCGTCATCCATATTTTTTACGGCCTACGGTCTCTACTGCTCTAGAGTCAGGCCAGAGCAGTGCCAGATTCAAAACCTAAATGAGAATGTGTTAGATACTTCAACCTGAATCATCATAATTCATCAATCAGACTGCAACGGCTTAATTAAAAACTAATTCAGAAGAAGGTCACACTGCCATTTTGTTCCCCAAGGGAGTTTAGCTGATTTCAAACCATTGAGTAAATGTAAATCTAAATGCACATGAGCATAAACTAAACATATCAGTTCCAATGATAATGACGATAGCTGGTTTAAACACTAGTGAGCTGACGTGCGAGACATAAATGATTTGAGAACACACTGCATGTGTGTGTGTTCTAGTTCACCGTAATTAAGTGTTTTATTCAACTATTTGCTTAGAGTTTATTTTAAAATACTGATGCTAAAGAGTCAACTTTGGCAGATCACTAGGTTTGGGACAAAGCTCTAGTGTTTCATTGTGTACTTGAAAAAGAAACGTAGAGTTGACTATCTAAGAGAGAAGACATTTTCACACAAGGCACAAGAGGTTAATACCACTCCAATTCAGATGTGAAAAAACACAGATTCATATACAGTCAACGTGGAATGCAGCCAAATCATTCACTTCACTTTACATTTCTCTTTCTCTCTCTTTTAATTGATATGCTGCTGTTTGCACACAAGTACAAACATCACCAGCTAAAGAAGAGCTCCAAACAAGTGGACTTATGGGACACAATAGCTGTCAAACACTGGGCCGTACAGCAGCTGGCCTGATCTGAAACTCATATTTGAACAGATGTGTTTAAATTACACCTCTCTATGTCCATCAGCGGTGTGTGTGGACTGTGAATGCAGCCAGAGATGAGGATAGATGGATCTTTAGATAGATGCGCTTCAGGGGACTTTATCTGGGAGTGAGATAGGTCAGTTCAGAAAACATAGTTCACATGGATCATACTGTGGAAACTGAGCACAAAAACACTCTCCTTTCCTGACCCCTACGTTCATTCTCTAGCTCCACTCATCTCTGTGTTGGGATATAACCAGACAAAACTCTCTCGGTCTCGGTCTCGGTCTCGGTCTCTCTCTCTCTCTCTCTCTCTCTCTCTCTGAGTGCGTGTTGGGAGTGAGAAGGGTGCGTGTCTGAGAGCGTGTTTTCTGTCGTACGCGATTCTTTATAACTTTCTTTCTGTTTTTCTTATTCTTTATTTTTGTGTTTACTATCTAATATTAATATAGAGTTGTAATAAAAGTTGTGCCGTGCTTTGCACGGAGTATCTGGCGTTAGGTATGGCGTCCACAGCCACAGGTGGAAGGACGTCATTATCTCTCCGCCATGGTTTCAGGTGTGTGCCAGAGGCGAGTGCTACTGTGGAAGATGTTTTGTTAGCGGTTGGTGAGCAGATGGGCTATGAGAATATATTGTCAGCTTCGAGAATGAACAAAGCAGTAGTAGTCTTTCTCAAAACGGAAGCTTTGGTCAATAAAGTAATTGAGAACGGGTTGTGGGTTAAGGAAATGTTTGTTAATATTACTCCGCTGTTTGCTCCGGCAACAAAAGTAATCATTTCAAACGTCCCTCCATTCATTGAAAACGAAGTCATAGTGAGAGCGCTTACGAGATTCGGAAAAGTGGTAAGTGAGATAAAAACAGTTTCTTTGGGATGTAAGAACCCCGCGCTTAAGCACGTTATGTCTTTTAGAAGACAAGCGTTTATGCTTCTGAGTTCTTCTGATAAAGTACTGGATGTGTCGTTTAGAGTGAATGATGGCGACAGTTCGTACATGATTTTTGCTAGTACGGAAAGCCTGCGATGTTTTGAATGTGGGGAGTATGGACATAAAAGACTATCATGCCCTCAAAAGAAAACAACTTCGGAGGAACCTAGGATTATTGTTGAAACGGATGAACAATTGGTGCGTGAGGATGTGGCGGGGAAACAGACACCAGGAGAGGAAAAGTCAGGTTTGGACGGAGACCCCGTTGTACAGACGAGTGAGGCCAATGGATTAGAGGTGAGTGAGAATGCTGTGAGTGATTTAAACTATGTTGATAAAGAAAAGCCAAGCTGTAGCAATGTAAATGGTACTGAAGTTGTAAGAGAGCAACATGTAGTTAGTCATGTAGGCCTTTGTGGCAGTGGTGAGCAGAGTAGTAATATGGAGGAGGATGATGCGGCTTCTGATATTATGACGCAGAGCCAGGATGATATGAAGGATGATGAGAGTTTGTCAGATTTGTCGGATCTCGGTAAAATTGATGAGGATTTGTACTCTGTGGAACAGATAAATGCGTTTTTGGACGAGACTAAAGGAAAAAGGGTAGAAATAGGAGATTTCTTCCCTGACGTAGAGAAGTTTGTTGCTTCTGTGGTGTGGGCACGTAAAACATACAATCATACAGTGTTATCGCAACAGAAACGGTACAGACTGAAGAAGTATATAACAGTGTTGCGGCAGGGTAAAAGGAATTTGAATGAAAGAAAGAATCGAGGAAAAGCTAAATAAAAATTATGGCTTCATATATAGTTTTGTGTTTCTTTTCCTTTTTCTTCTACTGTTTTTTCTACTCTTCCTATTTCATGGAGTATCTTAGAATAGGCTCTTTAAATGTGAATGGTCTGAGGGATAAGAAAAAGCAGGCTTTAGTATCAGAGTATTTTCATATTAAGAATATTTCAGTAGGATTTCTCCAAGAAACCCATAGTAATACGAGTAATGAGTCTGAATGGGGTTTGTGGTGGAAGGGGGAATATGCTTTAAGTCATTGCTCAAATTTTAGTGCAGGAGTAGCGATCTTGTTTAATCCAACTTTGAAGGCAAAACTTATATCTAGACATGAGATAGAACCTGGAAGATTACTCCTAGTAAGAGCCGAAATACAAAATTTTAAATTTCTGTTTGTTAATATGTATGCCCCTAATGGTGGAACAGAAAGAGTTCTTTTGTTTGAGAAATTGGGTCGTGTTTTAAAAGCTCTTAATTCAAGTGACGTAATTATAATGGAAGGAGACTGGAATTGCACTTTGAATTTTAACATGGATAGAAATGCTGAGGAACCTCACCATAAATCAGCACTTGCATTATCTGAAGTAGTTAAGAGTTTGAATCTCGATGATATTTGGAGAGCGAAAAACCCATCACTTAAACAATATACCAGGGTAAAAGTTACGGATGGCAAAGTTTATGCTGCAAGGTTAGATCGTTTTTATGTGACACGTGATTCAAGTAATAGAGTGGGTAATGTTAATATTATTCCAAATATAATTTCAGATCATAAAATGGTAACCATGGATTTTGTATTGTTAAAGGAAAGAAAAAGGAGTATGTATTGGTATTTTAATAATAAACTCTTACAAGATATTGTCTTTTGTGCAAATTTTAAATTGTTTTGGGAGTCATGGCAAATGCAAAAAGAACATTATGTTGATATAAAACAATGGTGGGACATTGGAAAGGTGCAAATTAGAGTTTTCTGTCAGCAATATTCGTCATATTCAAACACAACATTGAAGACTCGGATACAGGACTTGGAAAATGAGATCTCTGATATAGAGGAGAAAATGATGGCAAGGAATGGACTCTGGTTGGAAGCTGCCCTTTCAGAGAAAAAGCTTCTGTTGAACTCTTTATTGCATGACAAAGTGAAAGGTGCCCTTGTTAGGGCTCGTTTTATTCAAAGTAAAGACATTGACGGACCCAATAAATTCTTTTTTAATTTAGAGCGAAAGACTAATCAAGGAAAGATGATGGTGGGTTTAAAAAATGATGACGGTCTTGTTACTTATGATCCCTGTGAAATGAGAAAAATCGCTGTTGATTTTTATTCTGATTTATATACAGCTAATGTCACAGATTCTAAATGTAAAGAAGATTTATTTTCATGTCTTAAGAGTTTGATGCCCGAGCAACGAGAGGATATTGATTTACCAATCACATTCCAAGATGTGACTAAATCTGTCAAAGATCTTTCATCAGAGAAGGCTCCTGGTCTAGACGGTCTAACAGCTGAATTCTATAAACAGTTCTGGCATGTGATCGGAAAAGACTATTTTGAGGTGCTTTTATTTTCAATACAGACTGGGTCTTTACCTAAGAGTTGTAACAGAGCAGTGTTGTCTTTGTTACCAAAAAAAGGTGATTTATATTGTTTGAAGAATTGGCGACCTGTTGCATTAATGTGTATGGATTATAAAATTTTTTCAAAATGTATTGCCAGCAGATTAAATAATTATATGAGTGTTTTAATCATGAAAGAACAATCTTATTGTGTAAAGGGGCGATGTATTAGAGATAATTTATTTTTAATGCGAGATGTAATAGATTATGCAATGTATAATGATGTTGATTTGGGATTAATATCACTTGACCAAGAAAAAGCGTTCGACAGAGTCGACCATGCCTATTTGTTTGAGTTACTTAAGACTTTTGGTTTCGGAGATCGGTTTATTTCGTGGGTTAATTTATTATACAGTGAAGCTGAATGTATGGTCAAAGTAGCTGGAGGGTTAAGTGTTCCTATTAAAATACAGAGGGGAATAAGACAGGGATGCCCTCTTTCAGGGCAGCTCTATAGTCTTGCGATTGAACCCCTACTGTGCAAATTAAGAGAACAGTTGACAGGTTTACACATTGAAGGGTCAAATATTTCAAATTATGTGAAATTATCAGCTTATGCTGATGATGTAACGGTCATAATTAGGGACAATAATGATATTAAAGTGGTTTTAGAAAATCTTAAATGTTATGGGAGAGCATCATCAGCACAAATAAATTGGACAAAAAGTGAGGCCTTATGGTGTGGTTCAGAGAGGCTAAATGTCCCACAGCTGCCTAATAATATTATATGGCGCAAAGATGGTTTTAAGTTTTTAGGAGTGTTTTTAGGCTCTGAAACATATAAAAAAAAGAATTGGGAAGGATTATTGGAAAAAGTGTGTCTCCGGTTATCAAATTGGAAATGGCTAATACCTCAGCTCTCCTATAGGGGAAGGGTCTTAATAGCCAATAACCTTGTTGCTTCAACTTTGTGGCATAAATTGACTGTATTGGACCCCCCTGCTGCTGTCACTAAGGACATTCAGAGATGTATTGTTGAGTTCTTTTGGACAGGTCAGCATTGGCTGAAACCTGCAGTACTTTACCTGCCTCTTCATGAGGGGGGGCAAGGTTTAATTGATGTAGATAGTAGGATTGCTGTTTTAAGACTACAAGCTGCCCAGAGGCTGTTGTATGGGGAAGATGTCTGTTGGGCTGATGTGGCTTGTGGTCTTTTGAGGAGAGGAGGACGACTGGGACTAGATCGACACTTGTTTTTAATGAAATTAAATGATGAGATATTAGCCGAGTTAACTCCGTTTTATAAAACTGTCCTGAAATCCTGGAATGTTCTGAGAACTGTTCGTGAAGAAGGAGTTGCAAGTGGATTATGGATTAAAGAAGAACCTCTCCTGTATAATCCCACATTACCTATGGACATCTTGAACTCTCATTCCATGCTGACTGCTTTGGAGTAAGAGAGAATGGTTGCCTTCAAGAGACATTGCGGCAAAGCTTGGTATTAAATCACTCCGAGTCGCAGAAAGATTAAGGACTGAATTTTTATCTGTAATACCATCAACATTTGCAGATTTTTTGGAAGAGGAAACAAAGAAGAAATGTAATAATGAGATGGTTGAGTTTCCAAGTCTGAGTGTAAAGGCAGCTGTGGAGATATGGCCAGAGGATAAAGGAAAGTTGCTGAGTTTTAAAACTCCAGAACTTAGTTTGTTTGCTGATATTGGAAAAAGAGCAATGTATCAGACCTGTGTAAAAGTGAGGCATTTTGAATCATTAAAAAGCGTCTCAGACTCTAAATGGCAAGGGATGGAAGGATTTGATGTTCCCCCTACTGGTAGCTGGAGGACTTTATATAAACGTCCTATCGATAAGAGAACTGCGGACCTCCAGTGGCGATTAATACATGGAATAATAACCACCAATAGACATAGGGCACATATTGATCCAACAGTAACGGATGAATGTCCCTTTTGTCTTAAGTCTGAAGATGTGTTTCACTTATTCTTGAAGTGTGAAAGACTGAAGCCAATGCTTCTGCTGTTGGAAGAATGGAGTACAAATTTGAAATTTGAATTTTCTTTTAATGGTTTTATTTATGGCCCTAAATATAACTATCAAAACAGAAAAAGAGATGTGTTAATAAACTTTTTATATGGTCAAGCGAAATTAGCCGTGTGGCTGACAAGAAAAGCAAAGATGAATGGGAGTGTTTCTACTGATGTCAAGATGACTTTAAGGGGTCTGATATCTGCTCGGCTTACGGTTGAGTTTGCATATTATAAAATGGTTGGAGATCTTGATACTTTTGAACAAACTTGGGGTTTGAATGATGTTTTATGTAAACTAGAAGATGGAATTTTACAAATGTGTGTGTGAGTATTTTATTGTGATTATTATTATTATCTTTTTTTTTTTTTTTTTTTTTTTTTTTGTTGTTGAATTGAGCATATGTGAATATCTCTGTGTTTTATATATTTATATATTTTGATTAATTGTTAAAATAAAGAAAGACTAAAAGTCTCTCTCTCTCTCTCTCTCTCTCTCTCTCTCTCTCTCTCTCTCTCTCTCTCTCTCTCTCTCTCTCACACACACACACACACATAAACACGCACATGGACACCTCTCCCTCTCGTTTTCATTGCTCTAGAGTTGGGAAGTCCAATTCAACACAAGTAAATTCAAGTTCAATATGATGTTAAAGAAACATGCTAGATAAATACTGCCCTGGTGGCATCTGATGGTCCTGTATAAACTGTACAATCACACTCTTAAATGGCTATAATGTAGTTTTTGTACGTAGCTTATAAATGTCGCTCTTTTAAAGGAAAGCTGGACTGTGGTGCCCTCTAAATGATGAGCGAAATGAAGGTTTCTGAAGCAGCACTGCTCTCTGCGGGCCACACGGGTTCAGTCTGCATGAACAACATCAGGAGGGACGTCTGCCCGAGTGTGTGGTTTGTTCAACCCTTGTAGGGTAAGCAGGTTTTCTAATTAAAGGAACATATTGAGCTGTCTCCGCGCATTACCTGCTGGCCTCACGCACACCAGCGACGCTGAGCTCTCATGGCCTTTCACTCTTACAGTCTCTTCTGTGGTTTCACTCAACACTTGTTTTTAACTCATGGAAAGTGACCTTAGCTGGTTTTCACACACTTCTTAGAATACATGTGTCGTGTTTGTTCTTTATTTTTAAACACCTCTCCAGTGGTCCAGGGTCACGTTCTCAGGTCTCACAAATGATAAACGTTTTCCTGTCAAGAGAAACATCTTCTTAAAGCTCGCTTGAAAGCATGAGGTTTTTATCAGCCCCGAAATTCACAGTGACTGGGTTTCATACTAACACAGCCGAGACAGCAGCAAACTCCCTCAAAAGAGCTGGATCAAAGAGTTTGAGTTAGGAGAGGAAAATTGAGGTATCCAGGCCAGGCGGCCATCATTAAAGAATAATAGAAGTAGAAAAGATGACAGGCAGCTCTGCAAAAAAATGACCCTCTTGACAAGTGCACTTCTCCATTGGGCTTGGGCTCTTCACAAGGTTATTAAAGGTTCCTCTCATTCACAGGTGCTAGATTAATGGATTTTTTTTTTTTTTTTGCTGGCTTCCTGTCTGAAGGCGTCTTTCCAATCCTCCACTCAAGACCTGATGTCCTCTGAAAGCAGCATGATAAGTTTTGAACATTGTAGACATGTTAAGCGCACACATATGGGTTCCTTTCTGATAAGAGTTGTACTGCAGTGTATTTTATCTTTCAAAGTCCAGAAAAAAAAGAAGAAAAAAAAAGATCTAAAGCTCATAGTATTCTAGTATAAGTGTATCCAGATTGTAAAGACTCATCCAGTGCACAGGGAGAAAAAGAAGAAGAAGAAAAAAAAAAAACATGAGAAAGGGGTGACAAGGCAAAGTCACTGTCATGTCAGCAGTGGACTTTCTTTTTCATAAGATAAACATTCTTGTGAGGCAACTTTATAAAGTAGTGTTATCAAGTGAATTCACCTTTATTTTTTATAGCACATATTGGCTCATGACTTAAAGGGGTGGTGAAACACATTCTTTCGAAGGCTTGATTGTGTTTGTGGGGTGCACTGTAACATGTTCATGCTTCACTTCAAAAACAAACAAAAAAATATTATTTTTCATATATTTTACCTTTATTCTACACTGCTCTGTCCCTTCTTGTAAAAACAGTCTGATGGTTTTCGGGTTCTATGAAGCTAACTGCCTAGTGCATGTGTTTATTGATCGGTAAGTTATCACAAGCTGTGGGCGGGGCACCACCATTACGTGTTTTTAACACTTGACAGGGAGTCGGAGCCTGCGGGATTTACAACACAAGATCATCCACTTCACCTTATATATGTAATGTGACATTATGCGAGGGAACCGGGTAGAAAAGGGTTGTGTTAGTTGATCGGTAAAGTTATCACAGGCTGTGGGCGTCCCCGCAAATCACAACACTGACGGAGCTTGCTAGATTTACAACACAATATCATCCACTTCTCCTGATATAGGGTGAATTCAAGGTGACTGGGACACTTTTTGACACTTTCACCCTGAATTCACCTTATGTGACATTACATGAGGTAACGAAAATGATTGTGTTAGTTGATCTGTAAACTAACGTGTTATCACAGGATTCATGTTCTGAACTCGTTTTTGCAATGAATACACCAGAGAGGAAAGGGTTAAATGAAATTCAAAAGCACTAGCTATTTAAACATTAGCTTAATAAATGTGGTACTCATCTTTCATCTCCTATTGTGCACATCAAATCGAACAAAGCCACGGAACAACAGCATACATGTCCGTGTAAGAGTCCACTTTTCAAAATGCATCCCACTTTTTAGTCCAAAACAACGAAAAAATAAGGGGAAAAAACAAAACAAAAAATCCTCCATTGTTTGCATGAGCGTTTTGCGTTAGAGTAATAAATCATGTCCATTTTCAATGAAAGATTGATTATAATTAGGGCTGAAGGATATTCTGTTTTAACATCGACATCGCGATGTGCGCGTGAGCGATAGTCACATCGCCGGAACATGCGATGTGATGGGCTACATGGTGTATTAAGAGAACGGTAGCACACAGTAAAGACGAGTGTGTTGCTGGAGTGACATGCATGTTCCGCGTATCTGCACAGTGATTGGTTCGCTGTACCGTTGCTCACCATTCTCGGCCAAAAATGCGCAACGAAAAGAATTCGCCCAAAAAAAAAATTTTTGTACGTTTCGGTTTCGTACTAGAAATCATCTTTTTGGGACTATTTCGGATACAAAAAGGATTGACCTAATGTTGACCAAAAAGAGATACTTTGCATGGAGTGGCTTGTGGCCACAAAACAAGAAAACACCACCAATTTGTCTGATCACTTAAAACGGCACCACAAAGCTCTTTATGACGAATGCAAAGCAGGACTCGACATTAACGCTTGTCTGGGACATGTGGGTGTTTTGAAGGGACAAGTGAAAGAGAATTTTACTTGCCTGACAGACAAGAGCCTGATTAAAACAAAAAATAATAGCGAATCACCAAAATGCAAGAATGATTGTGCATTAATTTAGTGTAAGTGGCGATCGATATTGAAAAATAATATATAATGAACTGACGATAATAAGATCGCGCTGTTGACGCTCGTGCAGCCTCTCGAGGAGAAATTACAACACTTGAGAGCTTTCCTGAATATCATCGCGACTGAAAATGACACTGATTTCATATGACAGCTCCATAAACAATGAATTAACATTCACTTAAAGTCACTTACATTTTAGATTCAATATTTAGTGTTTTTGTTCTATTTCAGCAGTGAAAATCGTTCACAGCAGAACCGTAACGCGTCTCACAGCAACAAGGGTTACTGAACGATTCAGTGTTTGAATGAATCGTGTGAATGAACGGCTCAGAGACTCACTCATTAAAACAGTTACCTGCTGCCACCTACTGGAGGTTTAGTTTCATGTTTACGCATACATTCGAACATTTATTTTTGTCACTTGTAATGAAGCTTGCTTATTAGTGAAATTATTAATATCATGGAATGGTAATTATTGACTTTAGCCCAGATTGATGGCTCTCAATATAACAATATATATAGTTGGGGGAAAAAAATATCGCAATGTATTTTTTTCCAATATTGTGCAGCCCTAATTATAATCATTATTCTAACAATCTTCCCTGTACGTTGGACTGTTCCTGTTGTAGCGACTCAGGCGAATCAAACACACAATCGCCAGTTACATTTAACAAATCTGTTGTGAAAGCTGTGTGCTGGGTGGCAGACCTTCCCCCAACACAACAGAGGGAGATTCTTCAGTCACCCTGGAAACCATCTGATAAGACTGTTTTATGGCCCCGAAAGGAATTTAGCCACATGAAGTTTCAGACACAAAGAGTTTAAGACACAGAGCTTTTGCCTCAAATTATAGACAAACCATCTATAAATGAACATGCACCCCAGGACATTATATGTAAACACATAACTGTCTTGTAAAATGTTTATTCTGTATGGTATCTTGCATCTTTTTGTCTTTGTCTTAACAAAGTACTAGTTCAGATAACCTCATATATGTCATGTCTCCTATCAAATTAATGCTCACTTCACGACTTACACTTCCATGTATATCACTTATTCAGAAAATGCAGTGTGTGTTTGTTGCATTAATTATAGTATGAAGACTCAGAGACCCACTGAGTCGAACTTTCAAACAAAGGGCAATAAATTCTGCTGAGGAATTTCCCGCCGGGAAATCCCAACAATCTCATTGGTTAAGTCTAACCCTGGAGGGTGGGACTATTTCCAGACCTTAAAAAGACCAGTGAAGACAGGCTCTGCCCTCTTCTTGTTCTCTTACTCCGCTCTGTTCACTTCTCCTCTCTCTCCTGTGGGAGCCAACACCCACGGGGGGGGGGGGCTGGCACTCAAGCCAGGCCACCAATGCAGGCCCTCCAAGCAGGCCTCATCTCTTCCAAAAATCTTCTCTTCTACAATCCGATCTTCAAGAACACGAAGCATCGCTAAAGCAAACAGCCGCTTCCCTCCCAACCTCGGAAAGGACCGCCGGACCGCCGGACCGCCGGACACGCAGACACACATGCACACAAGCGAGAAGCCAAAACGAAACCAAAAAGAATGCAAGTATTCTTATTCTTACTGCTGTAAGGAGGATGTGTTATTCTCCCGTTGGGATAAATTAACTCCGTGAAGGTCGTATTTGGTTGAACTGAAGGAAAGCTGTTTCTTACCCTCCCCCACTCTCTTTGTCTCTCTCTCTCCCTCTCTCTTTGTCTCTCTCTCTCTCTTTTATCTCTCTCTAACTTCAGTCTATTCATTATTCTCTTTTATGTATTCTTTCGTTAATATCTATACTTCTACTCTCTTGTTGCATATTTAGTATGTACTTTCTGTGTGAATTGTAGTGTTATTTTTAGTCTGTGTTTATTAAACCTCCGAAAGACATTTAATGAGTTGAATCTGTTATTCTGCCACATACACAAAGTCAATGAAACTTGCGATCTAAACGTTACCTAACTGCTTATGCTACTATGTTAGTAAAGTAAACTGTATGACCATTTGAAATATTGAACTTATCCTGATCAGTAAAGTTAATGTTTCTTATGCGCTCGTAAAGCAGTAATCCCTTTATTGAGAATTGATTTGAAAAGTCTATAACTAATTTGCAGGACAAACTTAGTAGGATAATTTCAGGCAATTTCATAAAGGGTTACTTGTATTTAATTAAACAATTTTCCCTATCGGAAAATTTTAATACGTAATGAACAACTGGCAAATTATATTCATAAATTCATGAATATTGAATATTAAATCCCTTTTGAGTTAATTATTCCCCGAGACATTAAACTCATGAGTCGTTGTTGTTACATGTTTTTGGTGGAGAAAAATGCGAGCAAGTTTCAAACGTTTGTGTATGTGTGAGTGATATTTATATTCTATTCATTGTGTATTTTTGGAGTATTAATAACCTGCACGCGCGTTTTTGTTTCGTTTTGTTTTGGTGTTGTTTTGTGAATTGAACGGTGCGCGCAAGGCGAACCCAAGCATGAACAGATGCTGAGAAATGTTGAAGTAGCCGGATTATGTTAATGAAAATATGAACGGTACAAAAATCCAATTTTGAAACGAAAAACTCTGCAGCCGTGGGCGCAATAGGGTTATCCGCGTGATTTCCAAACAAATGTATTGTAGAAAATCCATACATTTGACTCGAGCAATATATTATGTGTTCCATCAAAATAATGAGATTTTGATGATGTCTGTAGACACGTACGTTGCGTTATCCCGCTTGATCTGAACTACAAAAAGTTTCTCTCTGTGCGGAAGATTGGGACAGGACGAGACTCTCCTGTACAATATAAGGGGCCTCAGAATAATTATTATATCGTTAAGATAAACGATAACTCCTGGTTTAAGTCTGGCTTAGCTAACCAAAGACCTGAGACCTAAAACATTTGAATCAAAAATGCTGAAAACCGTCAGCCATATTGATAAATGTCTATTGGAGTCCATGTAAAATGCGTGAATAGGCAGAAGATAAATTCCTGTTTGTCACCCGTTTCGTTACTCGTGCATCTAGAGCACCAGTCATTTGTAAATGATTTGCAAGAGCCAGTAAAGTGCAGCACGCCGGAGGGCGACTCTAGAACCAGACAAAGCCATCTGGTGAGCATTTCCGCCTAACTAACTCTAGTCTAGGGCGGGCGCAACAGCGCCATCGTGTGGATAAATTCGGATAGTTTCACTCTCCGTTATTTTGATTCGGCCTTAACAAAATAAGTTTGAGCCTATAAATTGTTTATTGCTTACTGTTGTACACAGTTTCATTTATACAATTTTTCTAGCAACAACCAAGTCTCCTTTCTTGCTGATTAAACACCCGTATTCGAATTTGAAGTTTAAAAACAAACATAACTTCCTCTAACTCAAAGTGAAATTAGGTTTAAGTCACAGACAGTCCAATTGGAAGGAAGGACGCCACCGTGTGCCCTGTTAAGTCAGCGCAACACTAAATCCCTACTCCCTTTCTGATTAATTATTTTATTTGGATAACTCCCACTTAGAGATTAATCGTTATAGGATAAGATTTTTGATTGGCTTTCTTTTATTTGATTTTCCTTACAGGCTTATTTAAATTTCATTTAAACTTGCTTTGAATTTAATTTGAATTAAGCTGAGCTTCTAATTCTTTTATTTTATTTTATTTATAATTTTATTTTAATTTTTAATTTTAATTTTTAATTTTAATTAAATTTTTTTTATTAAATTTTTTATTTATTTTTATTTTTATTTTTATTTTTCTCTCTGCAAAAGTTTTCTTTTCCCCTCCCATTGGGAATAAAGCTCAGTCTGGTAATTACAAACGGTATCAAAAGTGCTTTTTGTTTTATCACTACTTGACAGAAACTTTTGCCTTTTTCTAAATTGCTCTTGATATTTAATCTTCCACTTAAGCGACCTCAATTCACCCCGGATGAGCTAAATGGGATAACCCATAGTACAAGCCGAATTTTAGTATATCTTGAGCATTTAGCCAATTAATTTCCCTAACACTCCCGGCGCGCACGCTGACATTCCTTTCATTACAGACCAATTCATCTTGTGTTTGTTTCCACTGTGCTCTTTCCTATCCTCACTGTTGGACTATCACGATTGTGTTTCTTTCAGTTCACCAAGAGACCCCAAGGAGAATTAAATAGTCCTGGGACGACCGAGCAGCAGTTCACCAAGTGACCCCCCAGGGCTACCGCCCACCTAATTGTCTGAATTGTCTAATTATCTAACTGTCTAGATCAGTTAGCCAAAATTCCCAGCTATCCGTACGATAGCTCGTTAGCTTAGAACAAGCTTGCATTGGCTCTCTCTCTGTGTGTGTGTGTGTGCTGTGTTTCTTTCGTCCGCAGTAATGTTCCGTGCACCCAGCCCTGCCGTCCCGTGGGACCGCCTAACGACATGGCTGGAAGCGCTAACGGCCACCAGTCAAGGAAGTCTGGGGCAGCTGAACCAGGGACAACTGGACACAGAGCTAGACCAGCTGATGACACACGACCCCACGCACAGCTACTCCAACAAGGAAGTGGCCAAGATCCTCGGAAGCCTCGCCCACGTCCTCATCGCACAGGCACGTCTAAGCAAAGGGAGCTACGCCAACCTGGAACAGGAGGCAGCAACGCTAAAGCTTCAAGCCAAGGAGGCCCGGAGAGACCAAGCCCTCACCCAGCTTCGTCTAGATCAGCTTCTAGACACAGAGAAAGACGACGAAACAGACAAAGAACAAAGAAAAGAAATAGAAAGACTTCAAAAGACCCTGAAGGAGCTCCGTCGTGACACCGACCGACGAGTACAGTCAGAGAAAGACGCCAGGAAACACCTCGACGAAAAGCTTCGGCGTGGCGAATCCCTCCTGGAGAGAGCCACTGATGAACTTAAAGACAGAGACATTAAAGCTAAAGTCTATGCAAAACATTTGCAGTCGGCACAAGCCGAGATCGACGAGCTCATCCAGCAAAGACACGAGCTCAAAAATGAACTTGACATGGTGCAAAGAGAACTGAGACAATCATATATAGTGCAACGTTACCGGAAGGGGGAAACACACAACACACAGTTTCCCCTGACCAGTTACTCCGCACATTTTAGCCACGAAGCAAGAGCTACGAGGGGGGACGACAGCCCCCTGTTTAAAAGATCACCCGCCAGTCTCCACGAATCCCCGTCAGCAGCAAAGGAAAGGACGCCCTTCCAGGAAGTCAAGGTCAACAGCCACGAAGCTTCAAAGAACCTTGACAAGCTGGCCAGAAATATTCCTACCTTCAGCCCAGACCCGGCAGGAGGACACGACGTCCACGCATACTTAAAAGACATAGACTTTTACTTGCAAACTGTCGCTCACGCGAACAACTGGGACAGACTGTACCTGCTCAGGGCAACGTCTAATCGTGACGTACGGTGCTTTCTGGATCGACAACCAGAAGCCATCAAAGCGGACTACTGGCATCTACGACAAGCTCTAATTCGTGAGTACTCCGATCCCGAGTCAGACCAGGGGTTCATCACTGCCATGGACCTCAAGCAAGCTCGACGTGAGACCTCACAGAACTTTTATAACAGACTGCGACGTGCCTACTTCGGGGCACGTAACGACCCAGGCATGGAGGAGGACATCAACTTCAAAACTCTTTTCCTCCGAAACCTGCACCCTACCATCAGTTACCACCTGGGGGTGCTGGCGTGTCCGCGCAGCATGGACACGCAACAGTTAAGAGACTTGGCTCACAAAGCTTACGTCAAACAGAAAACCATTTCTGAAAAGACTGTAAAACAGCCCACCATCTGCCCTGTCTCTGAGCACCGCCCAAAGCTAACCCTAGAGGGTGCCAAACAGAACCACAGTTACCGACCCGTCAACAGAGAGTCCAAACCACTCCAAGCCAGCAGAGGGCAGCGTGGTCATAATGGCGACCGTCCACGGTACCAGAGCGATCGCTCTGAAGGATCCTGGGACCCGCCTCGCCCAAAAAGCCAGCGAAGAGGCCACTCTCGACGGGACAATGGTAGGCCCAGACCTGAACCCACGTCTGGCAAAGAAAGTGTAGCTGCTTCTGAAGTTACAGAGCTCATAAAGATCCTGAAAGAGCTCCTCCGACAGAAACCTCACAAGGAAGACAAGAAGGACGGACCAGGTACAGCACGACTAGACATGATACCTGAAATCAACCTTCCCGCCCTTCCTGCAACTGAATCATCCACCCTGAACACTGTTCCCCAACCACGGACTAGTGTACTAACTGTTGCACCCCCACACGTCAGCAGCACACCCACACAACAGCTGACAGCAACAGCCTCTAATCAAGACAGTATCATGGCGCAGCCCAGCGTACCAAAAAGCGCTGTTTTGATTGTTTGCACGCATAATGAGACACTTGACACATATCCAGACGGCTTATCAAGCAACACACAGGTCCCCACACCAAGACTCCTGGGAAACCTAATCGAGAAGGGGATGCCTCGAAAACTCTATCTGACTATCACTATGGAAATGGAATTTAAGCTCGAAGCCCTAGTTGACACTGGCTCCGACCTCACGCTTATATCCGCCCAACTGTTTGAAAGACTCAGATTTGAAGCACAGAGGAAAAATCGCACCCTTAACCTTCACACTTGTAAGCTAAATGTGCAGTCGTATAGCCAAAACGACATCCAGCTCAAGCACGTAGCTTCCATCCACCTGACAATTGGACCTATGAGGCTGATACACCCAGTCTATATCTCCCCTATGAACACTTATCCGTTTCTCATCGGAAAAGACCTGCTGGACCGCTTCGAACCCGTACTGGACTTCAAACAGCTGAAAGTCTGGGCTCAAGTGCGTGACCCTCTGCCCCTTCAGACACACGCATCGTCTGAGCAAGACTGTCAAGTCACAGAGGTCACGGGAACTCCCACAGAGCCAGACTGCCATGTCACAAAGGCCACGGGACCCCCTGCAGCACACTGTGACAACACAGCCTCAGCCCCAAAACCAAGTTCAAGTTCGCTACTTTGCACATTTCAGCTATCCAAAGACTCTGATGCCTTCTGCCCCCAGGTCATGAATGACCTACAGCTGAATGACATTATCACAACGAACAGTATCCCTGCACTGTGGGCAGACAACTCAACCAAAAGTCTACCACTGTGCAATGCAATCAGTAGAAACACAACACACGGCGACATGTGGGCACCCCCGAACCCCACATCCTGCCACATTGTTGCAGTGCTAACCCACAGCAAGCGATCGACACCGGCTACAATGCCTCCCTTGCAGCTGCTATCGCTAACGCCGCAGTTTTCACACAACGATATTGCGGATACGCAAGCCTCTGACACTGCAACAAAGACAATTCTTGACCTCCTCTCAGACCCCTCCAACCGCCCTATCACTGACTCTGAGCTCATTGATGACTCTAGCCACAAGCATCTGCATAACTCCAGACACATGATGCGTATTATGGACAACATTCTCTGGTGTGCACCCGATGGCAACACAGCGCCACAGCTTGTAATGCCACGGTCGCAAAGGGGGGTGATGCTAATGTACGCCCACAACACACCATGTGCTGGACACCACGGCACCAGAGCCACGTATGACACACTGAAACAGGTGGCATATGGGCCTGGGATGCATCAAGATGCGGCAGAGTATGTTAGAGAATGGCTAGTTCGCTGCCAGTTCCAACCAGCAAACCCGAACCACAGAGCCCCACTGCAACACAGAGGGACCACGTTCCCATGGTCAAACCTACAAATCAACCGGGTAGAACCCCTGCCCAGGTCCACAAAAGGCAAAAAGTACTTTCTCACAGTGGTGTGCCAGTTTACCAAGTGGGTGGAGTGTCAACCAGCACCCAACGACACCGCCCAGACCACGGCATACCCCCTGATGAATCACAGCTTTTTCCTGTCAAGATTGCCACTGAGAATCAACTCAGACAGAGGCATCCACTTCACTACCGAGGCCATGCAACAGATCTGGAAATGCCTAAGAAACGCGGCCGTGATCATGCTCCTGTGCCTCCAGACAATCAGAGGCCAGCCACCACCAGACATCATCACACCGGGTCCAACCTCGGGCATCGCACTGAGAGAGCAACCTGGACTGCTGATCACCAACTGCAAATGAATCCTCAAAAGAAAGACGTACTCTCCTGAACTTCACATCAGCAGCGCAAGCTCCTCCAGCCCTGCACACAAACGCAAAGGGGGGGAGGAGCCCAAGCCCTCTGCCTAACCTTACACCAGCTTCAAGAACCTTCTCCTCCAACACCAGTTAGTCACCTTGTAGGCAATACTGCCAAGCCCCACACTATGTCATGCATGTGATTTGAGAAAGAAGGCCTTAAACGAACACAAGGCCGCCTCTGAAGGGATTCTCAAAACCCCAATGACTTTGAACTTTGAAACAGAGAAACCAAAGTGGATCACCAGAAGGCACCCAGCCTGGCCACAATGCGAGGCACCCTCTGAAAAGTTCCTAGTCAGCATAGGACATAAAAGTGTCAAGATGCAGTCCATCTTCCTAGGCAGGAGACCTAAAGGACTGACTGGCCATTGCGAGGAACATGGTTCCACCCAGGGCTGCAGAAAGCCCACAGCACACCTGCACCACACAAACGGACTTCTGGATGACAGGTGACGCACCGTCAGGGCACCTGCTGCCTCGACACCTGCTGCACAAGCACAGAGACCTGAACTGGGCTACTGTCTGCCTTATCTGCCATGGAACGACCATCACTTCAGGAGACACAAACAACTGGAGCCTAACATGGCTATGGTGTGTCTGATCTTCCTGAATCTTTGATATCGCTCGTTGTTGTCCATAGGAGGGACAACAACTAGCGAAAGGGGGGATTATGTAGCGACTCAGGCGAATCAAACACACAATCGCCAGTTACATTTAACAAATCTGTTGTGAAAGCTGTGTGCTGGGTGGCAGACCTTCCCCCAACACAACAGAGGGAGATTCTTCAGTCACCCTGGAAACCATCTGATAAGACTGTTTTATGGCCCCGAAAGGAATTTAGCCACATGAAGTTTCAGACACAAAGAGTTTAAGACACAGAGCTTTTGCCTCAAATTATAGACAAACCATCTATAAATGCACCCCAGGACATTATATGTAAACACATAACTGTCTTGTAAAATGTTTATTCTGTATGGTATCTTGCATCTTTTTGTCTTTGTCTTAACAAAGTACTAGTTCAGATAACCTCATATATGTCATGTCTCCTATCAAATTAATGCTCACTTCACGACTTACACTTCCATGTATATCACTTATTCAGAAAATGCAGTGTGTGTTTGTTGCATTAATTATAGTATGAAGACTCAGAGACCCACTGAGTCGAACTTTCAAACAAAGGGCAATAAATTCTGCTGAGGAATTTCCCGCCGGGAAATCCCAACAATCTCATTGGTTAAGTCTAACCCTGGAGGGTGGGACTATTTCCAGACCTTAAAAAGACCAGTGAAGACAGGCTCTGCCCTCTTCTTGTTCTCTTACTCCGCTCTGTTCACTTCTCCTCTCTCTCCTGTGGGAGCCAACACCCACGGGGGGGGGGCTGGCACTCAAGCCAGGCCACCAATGCAGGCCCTCCAAGCAGGCCTCATCTCTTCCAAAAATCTTCTCTTCTACAATCCGATCTTCAAGAACACGAAGCATCGCTAAAGCAAACAGCCGCTTCCCTCCCAACCTCGGAAAGGACCGCCGGACCGCCGGACCGCCGGACACGCAGACACACATGCACACAAGCGAGAAGCCAAAACGAAACCAAAAAGAATGCAAGTATTCTTATTCTTACTGCTGTAAGGAGGATGTGTTATTCTCCCGTTGGGATAAATTAACTCCGTGAAGGTCGTATTTGGTTGAACTGAAGGAAAGCTGTTTCTTACCCTCCCCCACTCTCTTTGTCTCTCTCTCTCCCTCTCTCTTTGTCTCTCTCTCTCTCTTTTATCTCTCTCTAACTTCAGTCTATTCATTATTCTCTTTTATGTATTCTTTCGTTAATATCTATACTTCTACTCTCTTGTTGCATATTTAGTATGTACTTTCTGTGTGAATTGTAGTGTTATTTTTAGTCTGTGTTTATTAAACCTCCGAAAGACATTTAATGAGTTGAATCTGTTATTCTGCCACATACACAAAGTCAATGAAACTTGCGATCTAAACGTTACCTAACTGCTTATGCTACTATGTTAGTAAAGTAAACTGTATGACCATTTGAAATATTGAACTTATCCTGATCAGTAAAGTTAATGTTTCTTATGCGCTCGTAAAGCAGTAATCCCTTTATTGAGAATTGATTTGAAAAGTCTATAACTAATTTGCAGGACAAACTTAGTAGGATAATTTCAGGCAATTTCATAAAGGGTTACTTGTATTTAATTAAACAATTTTCCCTATCGGAAAATTTTAATACGTAATGAACAACTGGCAAATTATATTCATAAATTCATGAATATTGAATATTAAATCCCTTTTGAGTTAATTATTCCCCGAGACATTAAACTCATGACTCGTTGTTGTTACACTGTCATATCAAACCCTCCCAGGTCTCTCTGATGACATGATATGAAGGGAGCATGTTACTGGCTGCTAAAGCTGTCAGTCAACGCGCCATGGTTTTCGTTGGATAAAGCCATTCAATGCGTAGCCAGCAAAAGTTTGATTGATGGACGTAATAACGAATTAAAAGACATTATTTTGTGCAGTGTTTGTATGACATGCCGTAAGCATTGAATGAATATACCTTATGCTTACCGTCTCCATGGCACCGGTGCGGCCTGCCAGTTTTAGCACACATACTTAATCACACGCACTATGACAGACTGTTTTTATCAACTAAATACGTTTTTTACACTTGTAAGTTCTGTAAATACTTGCTTTAGTTTTTCAGGGACTATAAATACATTATAATTAGCAGTTTATTGCAGATTTATTTGAATAAAAAACTACTCTTTACAAATACAAATGTTCCAATATAATTGGCCTTTTTGAAAGGACGCCTAGATTTTTTTTTCCACATAAAAGCTTACAGAAGCTATATGAGAGAATCATCCTCAAATTTGAATCAAAACATGATCAGACATTCAGCTTTATATTTAGCCTATTTTCAGGACCTTAACATTAAAATCTCATACATTTTATTCCTAAGAAAAAAAGAAAGAAAAAAAACTTATTTACTTACTCGGTTCCTATTTTTTTCATGTTATTATGATATTTAAAGTGTCAAGTTTAAAATAAGACCATACTTATGAATATAGACCAAAGAGTGTAGCATTTTATTTGGGTATATCGTTTTCAGAAAATTCTCAAAAATAGGGGCGCAGATTAAGAGGTTAATATTCTCGGAGCAGGGGTTTATGTAGATATTGTAGCTGCTGATGTCAGCAACTCTGGAGGAAAAGGCTGTAGTTCCCTACCGGCCATTTGCTGTAGACCTTAGAAATTGATTTCTTTAAAAGCAAATATGTCCCTTTGCTTTAAACTTTGAGCGTTGTAACTTTAAAGATGTTGTTTGTGCTCAGTAAGAAAAGTGAAATCGTGTTTTACCACCCCTTTAAAACAGCATTCAATTCTGCTGTAATGCATCTCTAAAAAGTCAACAGCAAACATTATTATGTAGTGTTGAACTTTTGGTGCGTATCTGGGTTTGATTGACGTCAGAGTTCGGTTCATTTGGATGATGTGAACATTGTCTTCCGAACTTGGGTGCGCACCCGCGAAGCGTACCCGAGTCCACTTAAAAAATGTGGTTTGGGGATCGGTTCATGTGAACCCTGGTATGGTTCGCTGCTGATCTGAGCGCAATTGTACTTGGAATTAATTGTATCATAAAAGTGAACCGCTATTAATGATTTATGATTGGATAAATATGTGTTTGTGTGTGTGTTTCACTCATTTTCCTGAAAAGCATGACTGACATGACTGAAAAGCATGACTGACTGTATATCTCATTTCTGCAGTGTTGGTCATATCTTCAGTGTTGGGCAAGTTACTTAAAATTATTAATTAGTTACAGTCACTAGTTTCTTCTTTTAAAAGTAATTGAATTACCTTACTGATTACTGTATATCAAAAGTAATTTGTTAATATAGGGCAAGTAACTTTTAAGTACATTTTTAAATGTACATATGAACAGGACTGAACAGTCAAACACACACAAAAAAAAACAAAAAAACAAAAAAAAAAACATTTTTAGACCTATTTATTGTACAACAGGGTAACATGCCTTCAAATCAAGCAGTAGTATGGTCTCCACCAGCACCAGCGTTCCTTTACCGCAGCTGTGAGAGTTATGGCCTTTTTTCACCTGGTCACTTCCCCACATTCATTTTCTCTGACCAGATATCTATCCGATTGTGAAAAAGACCAGAAGTAAATGCCTTCTGAAATGATTTTGAGACAAATTTAAATCCGATCACTCTAAAAAAACAATTCAGAAGGTAGTCTGGGAGGTATTTCAGGCGAAACTGGACAAGTGTAGGCTAAATGCATCTGGTTGTTTAAAGCACATATGCAAATTTTACACCTGGCAAATTGTTAAAAAATAAATGTGTGAGCGTGTTATTGGCTATATGACAGATTTCACGGAGCTACTACAACGTACGCGTCACCGCAAACGAGTAAAGAAAGCCAACAAGCAAACTTACGCAAGTGAAACTCATCTTAGATGCTCAAAAACACAATCATGTTCATTCAAACTAACAAGACTAAATGATTTTACCAGTGCTTAGCTTGCTCTTTCTCCTATTGTCTTTGATCTTGAAATGAGCATCTGTACAGTATAGACTACAGGTGGAAATTAGCTTTGAGCTAAATCCGGTACAATACATGAAATGGAAACTGTTTATGTTAAAAATTGTACATTGTCCTTTTATAAATAAAGTAAAGTAAGTATAGTATGTGCATTTACGTGCTTCTCTCTCCGTTACATTTACAGGCTGTAGCTTGAAAGCATTTCCAAAGGTCAAAAGTCATTTAGATTAAAAATGTGCTAAAGCTCAGGCAACTGTTTCTTAGGGAAGCAATGTGCTCAAAACATCAATCTTAGATGAGCAGCTCAAATGATTTCCAGTGCAGAGGTCAAATCAGCCCACTAAATAATTATCGCTCAAAGCAATCAGTTTACCAAACCTAGGAGCTTGATGTCTCAATGGCACTCTATGCACGCTTCATTAGTCCAGCCAGAGGAGGATAATGGGGGCAGCTTGGCTATGCTATGGGTGGAATGGGACGGTGGGAATCGCAATATATACTTTCAATTAGCTACAGTGAGAGCTGGGTATAAACTGCCCACTTTCACTGTGTTTACACCGGACAGCTCATCATCACCCCCCACAAAGCAGCAAGCAACCACGGCTGGTCAATCATGTGGAAAATCGAGTCTTCTGGATCTCTTTAATTTAATTTCATTCTGCTTTACGGAGGGGAATAATGCTGCGTACCAGAGGACACAATATATACTGGATGACAGTGAAGATCACTGGAGACTGTACAGGATGTTAACACTGATAGGAGTGTGTGTAGTACATCGAGTATGACTGGAAACACATTTACAAACAAACAGATACAAACAGATCAGGAGTGTGTTTCTCAAAGAATAGAGTAAAGTGAGGCTACTTTTAGAAAACAATTTCAATGTTATTTTGATGTTTTACTAGACAGATTTTGCATGAAAACGGCCATAAAGTTCATCCGCATTACCACACAAGGCTTCCATTAGCCTGACTGAAAAGCAATAGATTACACTACTGATCATTTTCTCACTATGCCTGACAAAAAAATAAAAAATAAATAAATGCCCATTTGCACATAGACTCTGATTGGCGGACTGGGTCTGATCAAAATACCTGAACTCCAGCATGACCAGAGGAGCCACTCACTGTCACTTAACCAGTAAATAACAGCAGTGGATTCCCACTCAAATGTGTAACACATCACACTTGAGCTGTGAAAGGAATGAGATCAGTAAACAAAAACAGTAAACATATCTGCCATATGGGACACCGAAAAAACAGCAGGTTCATCTGAAGGCCTGTGAATAAAGCCACATAATACTAAGAAGTGTGCAAACACAAAGTTAAATTCATCCCTCATTTCCATGCTGAGGTACCATGTAACTGACACACACGCCACCTGTTGCTGGAGGCCTTTTTGGCTCATTTGACACACAAGAAAAACAATCATTCTTCCGTCAAATGGATTTAAGACTCCTGAGCACATGCACGTGCCTATTATTAGAGAAGCCGTTGACACACCTGAACACACATGTAAAAATGTGTACATGCTCTCCCACATTCATACAGTGCAATAAAGTGAAGCCAGTGAGGCTAATCCTCTCAGAAGCCGTGGGCAAAATTACCATCTCTCGTCACTCATGCTCATCAACACATCTCTGGAGACCTAATAGCCTCACAAGTTTCTCATTCCTCGTTAAATGAGGTGTGTGTTTGTTTCTTTATTCTTTGCTGTGCAGGTGCATCCCATTCAAATCCTCCATGACTTCATGAGCTCCCAGTGGCTCATGAAAAGAGATCTGCGTTCAAACGGCTCTCTAACTCAAACTTCATACTCTAAAGTTTTTCCATACTCAATGTTTTAAAACTGGGGTGAGGTCTGAATACACACCTTGAAGGCACAAGTACTCTCTTTTTCTCTCTCTCTCTTTTACTCTCTCTCTCTTTCTTCTCTCTCTCTCTGAATTAAGCTTTCAACTGTCTAAGTTAGTCAACAGCATGGAAGTAATTTCAACTTTTAATAACAGGAAAAATGGTTTTCGACATCACAGACATGCAGCACAAGCAGCCCACATGGCACCTGTAGGTCACTTACTGCACTCTAAAAAATGCTGGGTTAAAAACAACCCAAGTTGGGTGGAAAATGGACAAACCCAGAAATTGGGTTGTTTGAACCCAGTGAATAGACCCATTCAAACAACCCAATTTCTGGGTTTATCCATTTTCAACCCAACTTGGGTTATATATATGGAGTATATTCAAATAAATGTGCTTTCCCCGCTCATATCCCCCTGAGACAAGATATTTATGCATTTTATTTCTGGAAAAATTCCTCCTATGATGCAAATTGACGATATTTGCATCATAGGAGGAATGTTTGGACAAAGGCTAAAAACTACAGCCAGCAGAGGGAGCCATTTCCGCATATTTTGAACCTGCACAAGGGGGATGGAGATTACACTCAGAGCTCAGCACAGCTACAGGCAGTCATTTAAACGGAGCTATGGTGACCAATCTAAGTCTTTTAACTTCTCAATTTAATTTCTATGAAAGTTAAGCTTGCAAAGGCATGAACTGAAAGACACCAGATTGAACTTGCGTTGTGAATGTATGCCGCGAGTGTAGTTGTGATTACCTCAGCTCTCATCATGAGAGCTCAGCTCATTTATCTCACTCCTGCAGTTAGTGTTCAGTGCTGTGATACTCACGCGGTGACTCTCTCATTATATTGAACAGACATGTTCAGTTTTTAATTGTAGTGTCTTCTCCAACTCAGTCACAGTAATCAAGTTGGTGGCTTTGGGAATGGCCTCACAGGGCAGCGAAGCATTCTGGGAATTGTAGTCTTTCATCCCCATGAGACAAAAATACATTTTCTGTCTTTTCTCAGTCTAGAAGGCACCAAATTCAAAAATAATTTCCCATTTCTACTACATTGATGACCCAGTTTAAAGACAGATTCATGAAGTACCACTTTAAGCAACAGAAAAACTAAAAGCCTCCTGACTTCATTCAAGCAGTCCCGACTGCTCACACAAGGCATGTGGCGAGTGAATGGTCTGGTTCAGCAGTTGGCTCAGCAGATGGCCTGTCAATATAGGGCTTCAAGGGAGATGGGTCGTCCCAACTGCAGATGAGCCATGAGGTGTAGAGAGCTAGAGGAGCGAAGCCGTAATGGTGCAGGTGAAGAGTGTCCTAAGTCTATCTGGCATTTGTTCCAGACAGTATGCGCCATTTTATGCTGATTTATCATCAGTCTAGTGTGAATATATCAAGAAGAAGGAGAACACACAGGACTGATCTCTGGTCAGAAAGACAGGGACGACTTCCAGTAACACCTTGGCATTCTCAGTCCAGCAGGTGGCGAGCTGGTGGAGCAGGTAAAAGACAATTGGCATGGCCGTTCCACCATCTGGAGTAGTCAGACCCACAGTGGGCCTCAGAAGAGCAAACACAGCCAGAAGAACCATCTCAAAAGAGATTTGCTCCCCGCACTTCCTGAAGTAAAAATGATAATGTGATGCACTGGAGAGCCATGCCATTGGTTCGTAAACATTACATTACAACAGTATTCATTCTTCCGAGCCCGAGGCAAGAGGTTTTTTAGATCAAGACACAGGAAACCCACATGTGAAAAATGATTAATGATCTTTCGATCTCCAGGTGATCTTTACAACCTTTCGAAAAATACAAAATCAACAGTCAACAGCCAAGACATGGACCCATAAAAGCCACATGCACAGAGAGAAATTAGGTGATAAGTACATTTGCAGGCACGATGGCATAAATGCAAATGGAATAAAAAGCAAAGCCTATCTGCAAATATCAAATCATTAATCTTATCTTCAATATACATTGGCTTTCAATTATCACACAATGTTTCTAAGGGCTTGGTGCTGTGCTCTTTGTTTGATAATTCTCTCAGCCACCGCAGCATATTTCAACTCCAACTCTGTTGGACAGAGTGCAAGAACACTTTTAAGAAAAGAAAAAAATAAGAAAAAACCTTAGGTAGGTGACTGTAGGACATATCTGCCTATCTGTTCACAAAGGGCAGATCTTCCCACAGGACGCCATTAGCTCGGTCTCTCTTCTGTGTGTCCTTTCTTAAGTCTGGAGATGGCAAACCACCAGCCTCCTCCTGCTGCCTGATTTGTATGCAGCGGTGTGGGTGGCGGGGTCGTGTATAACCCACCATAACTCAAATTAAATGCGGGAGATGTCCTCCTACGTGATCCTGCATTTCCTGCAGCAGGTGCCGAATGTTGGGACCAGAAAAGTGGATACGGGTCCCTGGGGAACTCCAGCACACTGAGGCCTCGCAGGGTGACATGTAAATGAAATGTCAATTTGGTTTATCATTGAACTTTACAGCAATTAGACCTCAAGTTCAAAGGCCACAGGAACTTTCATACTGCAAAATAAATGCCAACTTTAACTCACAGAGGAGGTGTGCAAGACCTTAATTAAATCATGGCAAGAAGATGGCAAGAGTTTTAGCAAGATCTGGTCATTTGATATACCACTCTCAGAATACCACGTACCTGCTGGAGTTTCTTATGCACTTTTACATGCTAAATTACTCAAAATCAACTGAAAATCCTTTGTAAGACCTACAATGCATGTAACAACTGAGCTATTTATTGGTTAAAACAAGATTATAACGTACAACTCTGCAAAAAAAAAAAAAAAAAAAAAAAAAAAAAAAAACTGTAAAAATAGGGTATAAATATGAAGGATTTTTTAATTACACATTGCATTAGTTTGTGTTTTAAGGGTCAATGGAAATTTTCCTAAAATTTCTGATTACCGGCAGAAAATTACCAGTACATTTTTATTTTTTATTTTTTTACAGGTAAGGTTTAAAACTTTTAAATCGACATATCAATTGGTAGAAAATGTGTATGCACAGAGACAGCAATGTGGCTATTTGACTTGCTATCACACAATTTTATTAATATATAGTTTGCACTCATTCATTAATTATATTATGTTGGAATTATTAAAATAGTATAGATCTATGTATTCACAGTCTATGTTATCTTACCTGGTAGGTATTCTGATTATCATTGTTGGTATTATCAGAATTGCTACTGGTGGTAATATATGGTTCTAAGGAATGCTGCGGGTTTTTTTTTTTCCTGTTTTGTTGTTTTTTTGGGGGGGGTTTCTTTTTAATGTTTTTTTTTTCTTTTATCATATGAATATATATTGAATTGTAATTGAATGTTGGATAATGTCAATAATAAAGGAAGCTTTTATTTTTTTTATTTTTTTTTTATGTTTAATTGTAACCGGGGTGGGTTTAAATACATTTTCTTCTACCCACTCCTTTTCGAGCAAAAGTTGGAATTGTGATGTCATAAGTATGATGAATTTAACTAGTTGTACTGACTTATCAAAATGCTTCTTTATTGCCTTTGTTGTGTCCTCCTTATATATTGCTCAAAATAAAATAGTTTCATTCATTCATTCATATATAGTACAATGTTTAAAACATTTAAATACACATCAAATAGAAGTAGAAAAAGTGCATTATGTGTTTTCATCAATAGCAGCCTACTTCGGACAAAGCTGATTTCTAAATGACATCGTGTGCTCATTTCATTCACAGAGCTTTCCTCCTTTGTGAATCATATCGTCTCTTAAGGTTTAAAACATTTGAATACACATATCAAACAGTAGAAAATGTTCATTATGCAGTATTTTATTGATAGTACTCTTGACAAAGCTCTTATTTTTAAGACATACATAGAGGCAGTGAGGCTACTTGTTTTATGCTGTGCTCAGTTTTCACTACACACAGATTAGTGCATAGTAATTTTAGAGGTTTAGAGGTTTATGCATAATTTTGTGCTGTGCCATGGCTCACCTGTTATCCAGCCAACACTAGGAGTGACTGTCTGTGACACTAATCATTTTTACAAATATTATTCAGCATAATTCGTTGCAGTGCAGCTTTCACTGCATCATTTTGCACTGCAATATGTTTTCCCTCAGTAATTGTTTGCCTTATTGCACTCATAGGTTTGACTGCTGTCTGTCACATGCGCTTTCTCGGCCACATACAGCAGACAAGCACGGAAACCTACAAAACACACATACACACATCTTGCTCAAGTCAACTAACATCGCACAATCTCATTAAAGACTTAATAATTAATCTTTCACTGGAAATCAGTCAGCCTCTTAATACATCTTACAATTAAGCTATTTTGCATTCAACACAGGCCCTCTCTTCAAAATATGACTTTCAATTTGATGTCAACAATTCTGAACATGTTTTTGGTGGCTAGATTACAAAAAAAGTTTATATTTATCAGTCTTGTAGTAAGGATGGCAATATAATGCACAATAAATGTATAACAACTAAATATAACACTCAAATAATCCAACAGCAAAAAACAACGGCCACTTAACTTTTGTATTCAAAACACTGACAAGCTGAACAGTTCTTTGTGAACTTCATTCCTAATATGAGATAAAATATTTATTTGGCAAAACAGAGCACCAGACAGAAAGTCAGATAATACTTTTCTCTAAATGGGTGTAATCAGAACTTTACAAATCCACATCCGGCTAAAGCTCACACTTGCACTCCTTCAGGTGAACCATGCCCACTTCATGCCTGCAATCCACAACTTGCAGTCTCAAACTCTCATGTGATATCCATTACATGAAGAAGAGAGAGAATTCCACCTCCAGTTACATGATCAATACATGATAAGACAATACATTATCCTCCGATACTGAGAACAATGATGTCTTTAACCTCTGGGGTTCTTCGGTCACTTTTGACCTAAGTGTGATTCCTAAATGAAGAACCCTGGAGGGTTAAACACTTAAGTGGCTTTGGGCCTAATAAAGCACTAAAAGACGTGTTGATTTCTCCAAGGGCGGTCACTGATCTGAAATCTGCACTTAAAGCCACCCTACACAATAAGCTGTCGAAAACAAACGTTCTCTTGCTCTAAAGGAATAAAAAAGACCAGGAAGGTCACGACATGTGTCACAACTTTTCTTGTATTCCTTTTGCATACTGCTGTTTACTCACCTGCGCTCATGACGTGTGACACGGGGGATCAAGTTTCATCTTTGTTCTGACATGCTAAAAGAAAGCCCTCAATAACAGCCTTTAGACTTCACTCTCTGTGTCCTGAGCAGATGTTTTTCATGTATTCTAGAGCAGGGCAGTAGAAAAACTCTACCTGAACTTCAAGGGTTTGTAGGGCAGTTAATGCAACATGAACTAACATGAATAATCAAGGTATAGTTAATAGTGTTGTCAAAATGACAGATTTCAGTACATAGTCAGTACTGAAATGTTAAAAATGTGACACTGAACACCGTTCAGCGGAATCATAAATGCCTCTGACTGGCCATCATGCTCATTATGCTCATTATACACACGGGACTTGTCGAGAATCATCGTAAACATAGTTGGTTATGTTTAAAGTGAATGTAAACATGATATTTGCCAGTCACCTACAGCGTTTTATAATATATCTTGTGTGAATATCTGAACATGTTATTTAGTAAAAGAAAGAACTGACCTTCTGTTTTAATCTAGCTTCATGTGTTATTTTTATTTTTATTTTTTATTTTTATTTTTTTTATCAACACAGTATGTTTCATTAAAAAAGAAACACTGAGCATAAACCTGAGAAAATCATGTTTTTGTAAAAGACTTATGTTACATCCAGTCCACAGTCCAGCTCGTCCTATGTCGACATTCCATTCAATAACATAGCCGATTTGATTAGCGGTACAGTGGAGCAAAAAAGTATTTAGTCAACCACCAATTGTGGAAGTTCTCCCACTTAAAAAGATGTGAGAGGCCTGTAATTTTTATCATAGGTACACTTCAACTATGAAAAAAGCAAAATCACATTGTCTGATTTTTAAAGAATTTATTTGCTAATTATGGTGGAAAATAAGTACTTGGCCACTTACAAAAAAGCAAGACTTCTAGCTCTCACAGACCTGTAACTTCTTTAAGAGGCTATTCTGTCCAACACTCGTTACCTGTATTAATGGCACCCGTTTTAACTCGTTATCAGTATAAAAAACACAAGTCCACAAACTCAACCTCAACCTCAGTCAAACTCCAAACTCTGTCCTTTGACAGCTCTTTGGTCTTGGCCATAGTGGTATGGCCAAGACCAAAGAGCTGTCAAAGGACACCAGAAACAAAGCTGTAGACCTGTACCAGGCGGGGAAGACCTGGCAGATTGAATCTGCAATATGTAAGCAGCTTGGTGTGAAGATACCAACTGTGGGAGCAGTTATTAGAAAATGGTACACATACAAGACCACTGATAATCTTCCTTGATCTGAGGCTCTACGCTGGATCTCAACCCATGGGGTAAAAATGATCAAAAGAATGGTAAGCAAAAATCCCAGAACCACACTGGGGACCTAGTGAATGACCTGCAGAGATCTGGGACCAAAGTAACAAAGGCTACCATCAGTAACACACTACACTGCCAGGGACTTAAATACTGCAGTGCCAGACGTGTCCCCCTGCTTAAGCCAGTACATGTCCGGGCCCATCTAAAGTTTGCTAGAGAGTATTTGGATGATCCATAAGAAGATTGGGAGAATGGCATATGGTCAGATGAAACCAAAATATAAATTTTTGGGAAAAATTCAACTTGTTGTGTTTGGAGGAGGTTTCACCTACTTTGAAGCATGAGGGTGGAAACAACATGCTTTGGGGCTGTTTTTCTGCAAAGGGACCAGGATGACTGATCGGTGCAAAGGAAAGAATGAATGGGGCCATGCATCGTGAGATTTTGAGTAAAAACCTCCTTCCATCAGCAAGGGCATTAAAGATGAAATGTGGCTGGGTCTTTTAGCATGACAATGATCCCAAACACACCGCCCGGTCAACAAAGGAGTGGCTTTGTAAGAAGCATTTCAAGGTCCTAGAGTGTCCTAGCCAGTATCCAGATCTCAACTCCATAGAAAACCTTTGGAGGGAGTTGAAAATCTGTGTTGCCCAATGACAGTACCAAAACATCACTGCTCTAGAGGTGATCTGGATGGAGGAATGGGCAAAACTACCAGCAACAGTGTGTAAAAACTTTGTGGTGACTTTCAGAAAATCTAATAATAATAATAATAATTTAGCAAATATATTTGCAAATAAATTCCTTAAAAATCAGACAATGTGATTTTCTGCATTTTTTTCTCATTCTGTCTCTCATACACTATATATATATATATATAAAAATAATAATAATCTGGGCCCAATTGACTGATCACATCTATATTTTTTAGTTAGCCAAACTGAATTTCTATGAATTAAATTGCATCAATTCACAGAATATCAATTTATCCAATTGAAACATTTAGATGTGATCAGTCACTAGAACATTTTAAATTGGGGCCAATTTTTTTTTTACAGTGTTCATACAATTTACAAACATCTTATTAAAGTGCACATAAAAGGATACATGGCACAATTATACACATTTACATAAGCAGTGTTTTTCTCTAAAGGGTAAGCCTGTTACACACACACACACACACACACACACACACACACACACACACACACACACAATGAGCAGGTACTGAGCCTTGACCCTGCTAATGAAATTAACTTGAGCCACTTAACTTGGTCAGATTCAGTGAAATCAGAAGAGGCAGTGATTATGACCCCAGATACACACACCTGTAAGCCCATATTAAATTCTTGCATGTTTTAATACTGCCGCTACTATCACCATTTTAAACTCAGTTGTACAGATAAGACTGCATCTATTGTTTTAAGTTCAGAGTTTACTGTAAATGCATATGTTCAAGTTGTATTGCACCTATATTTTTAGCGTATTTTGACCAGCTACTGTTCAGAGGACCTTTTTCAACAACACTGGTTGTAACTTGACACAGTCAACAATTCAAATGCTACCAGAGAATAATCAAAAGACAAGCTGATTTAGATTTTAATTAGAGGTGGGCATATATTTTCTTTTTAAATCTAGATTAATCTAGATAAATTTTGAAATTAATCTAGATTAATCTAGATTAAAATGGCTCACTTGAATTTTGTGGAAGGCTTTCAGAATGTGTGCTACCCTCTCACATACGGTACACTAGGGGTGTAAGGGTACAGATTGCTCACGGTTCGGTTTGTATCACGGTTTTAGGTTCACGGTTTTGGTACAGTCAGGGGCGTAACTATAGACAGTGCAGGCAGTGCAGTCGCACTGGGGCCCGTGCGGCAGGGGGGTCCGCAGCGCACACGGGATCATGCCCACATTGCAAACGTGCCCCTGGCGACAAAGTGACTCCACACAGAATATTGTGACACTCGCATTTCAAATGAAAAGTACTGGTTTTAGATTTCAACCGGCTGTCGCGCTCTACCGTCATGCTTAGGATATGATACTGACCACCTTTTTCAGCATGTGAGCGGAGCACAGTTGCGTGACGCTCCACTAGATATTCCGCTCTATGCCAGTGAGCTCCACAATTCACTATAAAATGTGAATTATTTGATTTAAATCTAGTGATTTCAAGCTTTCTTTAGACGTATGTTTCATGTTTATGTCATGTATTCACCGAGTTTCAGATTCTCGCAGATAGAAAGCGCACCTTTTTTATTTATTTTACTAAAGCACAAAGTTTTGTTGTTATGTGAGTGTACACAAATAAAAGTAGACAATTAATAGTTTATAATTATGTCTCACATTTATCTGTATGGCCAAAAATTACGGAGTATTGCGAGTTATAGGCTATCCCCCGTCATGACTCGTGATGGGGAAAAAACAGCCGGTGCGTTCTTCAGCCAGAGGGTTAAAGAAACCGTAGCCTATTTAGTTTCATATTTATGTTTAAATAATAGCCCATAATATAAATTATTATTATTATTATTATTATTAATTATTTTAGGGATGCATCAAATATTCGGCCGAAAATGGACCATGTGCATTCTGGGTGCATTCTTGGCCGATAGACTTTCATCACCGAAACAATACGTCCGAAATGTGATGACGCAAACAGAAACCGCAACCTGCGTGCTGGTCTAAAGATGTGGTTCATCTCACACCTGATGACGCATCTATGGGTTGTAACCATAGGGTTGTAACTTGAAAATAATACTTTGTTTATGTTTCTTTTGATGGATACACGCACGGGCTCCTCAGTGGTACACTAACAACAGAGATTATAAAAGAAAAATGTGGGCAAAACGGTCTCTCTTTATAAACTTTGTTCAATGCATGTGAGCGCTGCCTTAGGTTCGAATATGGACAGTCATTTTCACCATCATCACCCGCGTGTAGTGCCAGAAGACGGCGAATGAGAACATCTGTCCCTGTGCACTCATCTGAAAGCGCGCAGTCTCACATCGCGCGCATATAGATTTCTCTTACAAGTCTTGCGTTTGAACGGACAAACTCACAAAAAAAGTAGCCTATGTCAACATGTCCATCTTGATGAGTCTCTAGTAATATTGTTATCTACTTTTTTGGCCTTCAGAACATCTTAAAATGCACATATGTAGATCCTAGAAATCTAAATTTTCTCGGGGGAGCATGACCCGAACCCCCCAAATAACTCACATTTGGAATCTTAGTGATTATAAAGTGATCTTAGTGTCTTTTTTACGATTAAGGGATGTAGGCCCTACGGTGAATAAGCCATTAATATTTGATTTGTAAATAATAATAAACAACCGATATTGTACAAAATTCCCTGTCTCACGCATGCGCGAGTCAAACTTGTTCAGACTTGTCTGGTGCATGCGCAAAAAGGTTTCGTTTTCAGCAGCATCGAGAAGAGTTATACGGAGTTTTCTCCTGGCGTTGTTTATTCCTTTAAAGTCTGTTTTGCTTTGTGTGGTATTACTGTACGTTAATAACTCCGTAAGTAACAATATTTATTATCACTTTAAATGTGTTTCAGAGTGTGTCATCGCGTAATTCAGTTAATATTACCTCAGAACTAGTATAAGGTCAATATACATTCACTCAGTGTAATGCTCACCTATTTGAGGAATCATCCAGTTATTGTGCTATGAACAATGTTTATTCGTTTGTAAGAAATAGTTGATTATCATGTATGTTGACAAAAACATTTTCCAGTGTCTGCTTGACATATTAACAATTGTTAATAAAGAGCACGCAGCAGTGCTGAAGCAGCGCACACACTTTGTAATTCGACACCGCTTGTTAACAGCGGGAGCGGTAGCCCGCTCCATTTAATGTAGCTGCATTTAGCGGTTGTTACAATTAAGCTCTGGTTTACCGTTACCAATTTTATCAGTTCTTATTGTAAACTAATATATTAGTATATCTTCTGTCATGTCATGATTATGTATATTTATCATATTTATTCTGTTCTCTCACAGAAACCACACACACATTTATGTATACCCACGCAAACCTGTTTATTCCTTGCCATTGGATGGCCTAATAAACATTACTATTGTCAATGTTCACTCTGGAGTAGCTGCTGTTCTTTCTAACCGAGGAATTAGGCCAGTTGAGTTCCAACCATCCCACTGCGCACAAAATATCCCACAGATATCCTGATAAAGAAATGAAACCTAAACCTAAAGTGTTACATGCTAGGTTAGGGGGGGCCTAACTGCATAGCCTGCACTGGGGCCCATCATTAGTAAGTTACGCCACTGGGTACAGTTCTATATTTACTATGTTCAGGAAAAAAAAATTACTACTGTCAAATAAAAAATAAAGAAAATAAGAACAAATAACTTCAATACAACCAGCAACACAAATAAATATTATTGAGCAAAGATACTAATAAAAAAACAATGCTTTTCAAGTTTTTCAGGTAGCATTAGTATTTAGATACAGAAATTGAATAAAACAGACAGCAGTAAAGGCTACTGCCCCTTTAAGACCTAATGTCTTGACTGTATGAAGTTCACTTAAGGCATATTCAGACTATGTCTGATTGGATACTCATCAATATGGACATGTTGACATACTTTTTGTGTGAGTTTGTCCATTCAAGCACAAGACTTGAAAGATAACTCAATATTTGCACGCTCTGAGACGTTTGCGAGAGGATAATCTTATGTAACTTTTTATTCAGAGATAAATTTCTCTGAATAAAAAGTAATATAAGTTTATAATCTCTCAGCGCATGAGAGTTCTTACTCGCGTCTTCTGGCTCTACATGTGGGTGATGACAGCGAAATGACATATTCGAACATACGCCAGCACTCGCATGCATTGAACAGTTTACAAAGAGAGGCCGCTTTGCCAATGTTTTCTTTTATTATCGCTGTTGTAATGTATCACTGAGAAGCCAGCACGTGTATCCATCGACAAAAACATACATAAAGCATTAATTTTAAGTTACAACCCATATTAAATATGCATCATCAGATGTGAGATGAACCGCGGTGCAAGTGCATGCTGGCACCTTTTACACGGCACCCCTGTCCACGTCAGACGGCACCCCGGTCGGGAAACGCCAGTATAGACCCAGCTCCCAACTCAACTTTGAGAATAGATTAATGGCATTCTCTTTTTTTTATCGCACAATAAGAGTCTCACGTTAATGCAGCACGTTAACGCATATAACGGCCCACCACTAATTTTAATACATCAGTCCAATACTAGAGCCCTCTAAAATCATTATCATTATGGCTGTCCCTGACCACCAGGCCAGCTCGTCCCAACTTGCATTTCTGTTCTAAAATGATTGATAAAAGATAACTATTAACTGGTGCATTCAATGTGAGGCTTTATTACTGTCAGCGGACAGGGTTCTTTAACTACTTCCTGTTTTTGTCAGGCCTACATGTGCTGAACTTGCTGGGACATGGCCGGAGCAGCTCATGTTTGTAGATGTCTAGTACACTCTCACATATAAGCACAGAATGATCTGCCATTTCTTTTTTATCTGAGCTTTTGATGTCTCATAGACAGACAGACAAATAGAGCATGGAAAGGTTTGGTAAAACTTCTAGAAATATTGCACACTGAGTGAGAGCGAGTGAGTGACAGTGCAGTCAGCAGGTATAACCTGCTCACTAGATTACTTTGAAGCCACTGCGCAGCTTTGAGACAGACAACACACATCAAGTTATTCCAGTTACAACTGATGGATTACACAACAAGTTCAACACATGGGAGCAATTAACGTGTGGGAATGTAGAAGAGACCAGAACCTCTGAGCAAGATCAAGATGAGGTATGTGATTTCAGTGCCTCTAGTGTCACCAGAGGGAACTGTAAAAATGATGACGGTTTCCTGAACACTCCCCATCTGTAATTGGCCCCCCACACACAAAGTCATGTCCTTAACACCATTGTTTGAGTCAATGTTGCTGTGTTGGGGAAGCTTAAACCTAGGGGTCATAGTTTGGCTTCTTTTTTAATAAAACCATAGAGACAGCTGAGGTTGTAAATGCAGTCACTCTTCGACATAACTAAGAAGTGAATATATTCATTATAAAACAATCTCAATGTAATTATTTTGTGTTCTAGTAGATGTTTATAAGTGTTTGCTGCGGGATCTATAACAGTGAGTCCTGCTCTCTTATTTGTCCTGTCTGTTATCTGTGATGTCCTGTTCTTGTGATGTCATTAGTGATCGATGTCAACATGATGCCCTATTCCAGCATATTACTGCTCCAGAAAGGGAATACTGACCGACAACATTGTCCAGGTATGACTGACCTTCTTAGCACAAACACATGTTTTAAAGTGTTTCTCTTTTCAGAAAAACCTGACTAGATATTGTCAAGCCATCTATTCACATTAAGGCTTGGAAACAGTAGTTCAACAGAATAAATTCTCATGTTTCATCCCTCAGGGGGAAGCAAACACCCATCCTACACATGGCACACCTAAAACCGGTTCCACAGATTCCAGCTCTGGCTCAGGCAGCAAGCACAGGTTTGTGCCATAAGAGCAGATGTGAGACAGAAAACAGAGTTTAAGGGGGTTAATGCAAGTGCGTGACAGTGAATGCTATCAGGGTGACGAGTCATTTATTATACAATAGTGTAGACATATGTGTGCGCTTTGAGTCAGCACGTTTGACAAAACATAATGACTCATACCAAACAGATTTGCGAGACAGACAGTGACCTAGTTGTCAAGAGACTCTAATCCAGGCGGAATCAGAGCGGAGGAGGCGGGAAGGCGTGTGGCGGGAACCGGCGCGGAAAAAAACAATGAGTTTCAGGACACAAACAGCATGACTCAAGGTGACAAGTGAGCCAAGTGTGTGCCAGGAGTGGGAAATCCCGCCAGTCAGACGTGAGAGCGCCAAAACTTCCCCTCCTGCCTCAATGGACTCTGATCCCTCAACTCCTCTCCGGTGTCCTCTGTACATGTGAAACATTAACCTATTCTTAGTCTCAAACTACACATTCACCCCCTGCATTGGAAAAAGTAGCAGGAGTTATGTCTCTGAGTAAAAACATGCAAATCATAAAATGTAGTCATCAAGTTATCAAAAAGGAGAAGAAAAACACTTTACATATCTTTGTTTGCTGATGTTCAGTCAAACATTTCTGTCCACCTCCACACAATAACATTAAATAATACATAGGTGCATCACAGCACATATGATAACTGCTTTTGTTTCTGTCTAGTTCAGTCCACACAGCAGAAAGCTTGTTTTCTCCATCAGGAACTTGGCAGAAGCAGAAGGTATGGCATTGTGTTAAAAAGGCATCAGAAGTAAAAGACTCAATGATTTGGTGGTGACTGTGGTAATGAAAGATTATGACTGATGGAGACTAAATGTGTTACATGATCAAGCAGCTAATCGGCTTAAACAGCAACAGGCAATGCTGCGTTTAACCCAAGGACAGGAACGCTGGAGATCATACAATATTGAGAAACATAATGACTAACTACAAATACATTATCGCCCATGAGGCTATCTGTCTAGAGAATACAACAGACAACAGAAGAAAGAGTCTGTAAACATCAGTCATGACTCTCTCCATCACTCTATTTACACACTCAAACATGCTTCAACACCTCTCAATGCAATTTAAATGCAAGACAAGCGTTTAGCTACCGGACTAAAAGAGCAGGGGATTGTGTACACTGGATTCACACGTGCTGATGATCTGAATCACGAATCACCAGCAGCATCTGATTCAGAGAACTAATCATTTCTATGACTTACTGGCTTATGAATTACTGATACAGAATGCTTAAAGGAGTACTTCATCACTGGGAATGAATCTGTATTTAAACTGGGTTATTAATGTAGTAGAAATGTGAATTTTTATTTTTTTTATTTGGTGCTTTCTAGACTGGGAAAAGACAGAAAATGTATTTTTGTCTCATGGGGATGAAAGACAACAATTCCCAGAATGCTTCACTACTCTACGAGGCCACTCCCAAAGACACTAGATTACTGGATCACTTTCACTTTCCCACCGTGACTGCCATAAAATCAGTTAAGTTAGAGAATAGATACTACTATTAAAAACTGAACGTGTCTGTCATATAATAAATAATATAATGTGTGTGTAATAAAATGTGTGATTTAGCTGCTGAGGGAGTGTCATAGCCAAAAACGCTGCAGGAGTCAGATTACATTGACAGTCATGGATGACAGTCATGGATGGAGCTGAGGTAAACGTGTTCCCGGCATAGATTTACAGTGCATGTTCAGTCTGGCACGTTTTTAGTTCATGCCTTTGGAAGCTAAACAATCATTCTAATATACTCCAGGGTTTCTATTGATGCAAAGCCATATGGTAATCGCTGAAGTAATCCTTTAAGTGAGTGGTATTTTTAAAGGGGTAATGAATTGAGGAATCAATGTTTCCTTGAGCTTTCGATATATAAAAGGTCATTGTAATATAAGATTATCCTATACGTTTCAGAGCTGAAAACTTCCTTTTTAGTCAAAAAAAAGCTTTTATAGACACCAGGCCCAGAAAACGATTGTGCGCTTCATCCTTATGTCATCGTGTGAGGAAACACCGCCTATAAAGCACGTGTTATTTATTAACCCCGCTGACTGACTCATAGCTGTTCGGATCTTAAGTGCTGGATTTGCAGACACAGTGTTGTGCCTTCTATATTACATCCAACAGGAATGGTGCAACACACTTATGCGAGTAAAAAGTCTTTTGTATATGTAGGCCTAAAAGTGGTCCCAGGGCTGTGTGCTTTCTAGACGGGCTACCAAAACGTACTCCCGTGGGCAGAAATTCTTTCTTGATCTGGTTGCACACACGTGTGTGTGTGTGTGTGTGTGTGTGTGTGTGTGTGTGTGTGTGTGTGTTTATATTGACCGATTGTCCGGGCCATCTAGTACAGAAATAATATTTCAATTTGTTTGTTTGATAAAGACGTTTACGAGCCTTGTGGTCAAGATAATCATTGCAGTTGAGGCTTTAATAATCTCTCCCTCATGTGAACTGACAGGGGCATAGATATGACAGCGGAGCTGAAGCTCATTAAATATGCAATTATTCTCCAATCCTAGCTGTGGGCGTTTACTTCCAAGTCTCCAGTGCAGCACGCCCATCAAAACCCAACATCTTTATATGGCCCACTATTACGCTGCTTCTGAAAAAGTACAGAATATCCTGATCAAAACACAGGTCAAGATGCAAAAAACAAGCGATCATATGCAAGTAGATCCATACGTTAAAACGTAATCATTAACATTAAACCACATACAAATCAAATCTAATGTTACTGAATGACGAAAACGTGAATTTCTCAACTTCTTGTTCAAAATGTTGCTTTTTTTGTGAAACTTACCATATTCAAGTGTGATAAAAAAGGGAATGCATGAAGCTAGAATAAATACATAAAAAGTTTTGGCTTAGATATTCATACAACAAAATATTCTAGGAGCCATTTCACTATTGTGAAAATGATCAAAAAAGCTGGTGCTGGCTAGCAACTTAAAGGAAAAAAAAAAAAAACACCTAGCAGGGAAAGAGTTAATGACTTCTCCATGATATTACTGGAGAAGCAGACTCATCTTGAGCTCGTTCCACACCGGGTGAGTCCACTTATTGCACATTATCGCTGCATTCATCAAACGCTAGTGTCATTAGCCCTGTTCTCCAAAATGGAGTTTGAATCACTTTAATTTAACATGAGAGAAGGTGATTGTAATAGCTCTGGCTTTTAGGAGTCCTACTAACTGAGGCTCAAACACCTCTCAGACAGACTGACAGGATGCCAGAGCTGATGACTTCAGATTGTGAAAATTGTATTATAATGACTATTTAAAAGTTCAGAGGAAGCAATAAAGGGGGTTTGTTGGCAACCTGGGTGCAAAACGAGAAGTTTGCAAGAGAAGTCTTAAGCAGGAAGCAGTGCCATCCATATGATGATGCCCCTCATCTCATGTCCTGCAAACAGGTTGGCATAGTAAAGCAAATGAATCTTTAGCAGGCTGAACATAGGATTGAATCAGTTACATTTTCTCATCTGTCCTTTTCTTACCCCGTAACCAAACTCCCTCTGTGTCAATGTGGGAACATTTGCCTCTATGCCCCCAAATCCACTACGGCTGTCAGATGAGACTTCAGGGGTCGCACACACACAGCTCTCCCCAGTCTCTGACATTAAAGGCTGTAGATTTTCAGTGTTACTTGTCTAAAGTTCTGTTTTGAGCATACATTACATTTTGAGTCATTTGAAAGTCATCTTTGCCACTTGGAGTTCGATCTCCATGCTGCTAGTAAAGTGATCTCTGTGTGTCTGAGGAATAAGGGTCAGTTGGCGTCTGTGTAAAAGATATGGCCCGTCACCGGGCCTCTTATGTGGCTGCCTACAGATGATTGGCCCTGACAGCTCAAGGCTCTTAAAAAATAATTAAATTTTAAATTTGGGCATGAATGAACCAGAACACACATTCAGCTTTATCCAGTGTCCTCTAGGAGGGAAACATCAAGCTACAGCACTACTGTAGTTTTGACCCTAATGCTACTAATGTTTAAATGCACCGTGTATGGCACAATGTTAACATTACAACTACTGGAATTCTATTACTATTAGAATGGCCATAGTGGTTTATTCTGACCGTTCATACTAGACTGCACAATGTATTCGTCACATTTACATTTGAAGCTTCTTTGAGGTTTTAGACTAATGGGTCCTGCACACTGTGCGATTTTTCAAAATCCTTTGCGAATGTCCCTTGTCAGACTGTACGAACATGATCGCCATGTCACACTGTAAGATCTCAGTTGACATTAATGTCAGACTGCACGATAGTGAAGGCGCGCTAAAAACGGACGCGCGCAAGAAAACTCACCCGGAGTTCATATCATCAATGAATGACGCGTTCAGTGACAGTGAGCTGCATTACACGCGGGACTGAAATGCTGGCTACAAAGAAATCTCTAGCACTCGTTTTGGTCATAGTTTGTCTTGAAAAACGGAGATATTTGACGGTCGTCGTAGGAGAAGTCACACTGCAGGATTCTGTGCCAAATCTTCTGACACTGCCAGAATTTCGTCTGAGGTAAAATTTGATCGCAGCGCTCATTAATCGGTGGCCGGTGAACATGTCAAACTAACGACCAAAGACGTCAGATTTTAGCCTAGGATCAGAGGAATCTTTTAGGATTTGCTAAATTTGTCCCAGACGGCCAAATCGTGGCCAAAATCGCACAGTGTGCACCCGGCTTAAGGCTTTATAAGCCTGTTGTCATATTTTATGACGGCATCACCATAAAGAGTGTCAAAATCCTCAATTTGAATAAAATCGAACAACATTGATTAATTGAAGCATTAACGCAAAACAAACGAGTTGGTTATCATAAATTTAACTATTAATGAGGACATTTGCCAAGTACAGCTAAACAAGTACTGTAACAAGTACAAGTACACACACACTCTTACAAACAATCAACCAGGACAGGGATAATCCCACCCAGCAGTCGCTATGATGATGTATATCCTTCTTTATACAGAGGTGTACATGTCTGTTCATTACTTTTTCATATCTCATCAAAAGGATGAGGGGTGTTTTCTTGCTCACAGCTACACACATCGACATCTGACTGACCTCTATCATTTCCTTCATACGTACCCATATTGCAGTGTTTCAGACTCATTGATTTGCTCTCCAACAAATGCACTTGAGCACAATAATCATAAACGGTAGTTAAGAGCTTATCAAACTCATAAAAAATGGCATTTGCCAAATGTCAAGATTTAATCCATACTATTGAGTGTGGTGCTCACTTCCTTACACCATTACCCAGCATTCCACACATGGATGACAAACATAAACGTCCGAGTAAAAGGGCATTAAAAGAATAAAAAGCAATTATCTGTCTGGTTATCAATACACATATGATCAGAAGCACCAGTCAAGTGTCCATCATGAAGAAACACAGTGATCATTAGACGGTTACTGTAGGTACTCACTTCTCCTTGAGGAAGTCCATGACCTGTTTGAAGTCGGCACAGCAATACTCTCTCTTCATGTCCATCAGGACGCTGTCAGATGCTGATTGGACAGGCACATGGAGGAAGGCATAGACTCGCGGGTGGTTAAGGATTTTGGCCATTTCCTGTTGGACAGAAAAAGGGAGGTGAGCTACAAACATAACGTGATGGAAAAAGAGCAAGAGAGAGAAAGCTTTGAATTCCATCAGTGTTTATAGACTTTATAACATAACATCAGCAAAGCTAAACTATCCATTAAACAACACATATACACAACAAATGTGGCAACGATATGTTTGTGTTCAGATGAGATGTCTGTAGTGTCTCTCACATCAGAGGTTTAGAGTAACACAATCTAACCATGTCATCACAGCTGCTTAGGGTTAGACAGCTAATGCTTAACTGCAGAGCAGCTATAGAAGCTAATGAACATGTTTGCAGGTAAACACAAGATCACCTGTCAGTGTTCAGTGAAACGTCCAGTGCTGAAGCCCCATAAAACACAATTCAGAAGAAAACAACAAAAAAAAAAACACATCTATGCAAAGTCCTTGTTTTCTTGTTCCTGTGATGTGAGAACATCATCTTCCTTTCATAAACCATTTTATATGCATTTTTTAACAACTGAGTGGGAGCAATTTTACTTTTGCTTTAATTATCTGGATCCCAGAGGGTAACTGGGCACAATACCCTTAAGAGAGGAATGCACACAGATAGACATTTGAAAGCCAGACACAGAGGGACAGTCATGTTTTGCCACTGAGCATGAGCAAAATACAACAACTATTAGATAACGTGACCCATCAATGTACTTAAAATCCCTGCCTTGTGCTTACCTACCTCAACTCTAACACATATACATTGTACAACTTCAATTGTGCTTCACATGTGCACATACACTACCATTAATTTTCATTTTATTTTTTATGAACAGAATGCTCAACAAGGATGTATTAAATGTATCAAAAGTTACAGCAAAGACATTTGTAATATTTTGATGCTGAAAAATTTAATTATATTTTAAAATATATTATAATAGAAAATAGTTTGAAATAGTAATGCAAATCATGTTAAACTTCCTAGAGTTGTATTATTAAACTCAAATGTGTTGGATGAACCAAAAACTTCTTGGTTCTAGACTCTAGAGTAGTTTAAAGGTTACTTGCTAACCGACATTTTTCCTCATCAAGCTAAGATTGTAATGCAGAAGGGTTGTTTCTTTTTATTGGCAGGTAAATTTGCATAAAATGTAACCATACTCCATACTTTCTCAGAACCTATCTCAAACTCAACGGGTTCTTAATATGATTAAGTTCAGGGAATGACGATGGCCACAACATTTTTTTTTCCCTTTTATGGGCAAAACAATCAAATAGTCAATAGTGTTTTTGCAGCATGAGATAAACATGATGGTAACACTTATAATAAGGTTTCATTAGTCCACATTGTTTAACTACTTTAGTTAACAAGAAATAAATAATGTACCTTGGAAAGTACATGTATGAAAAGTCTTTTACAGCATTTATTAATCTAAATAATCTAATCTAATTAATCTATAATGTATATTTCAACATGTATTTGTGTTTCTTAGCATTAGTTAATGCATTATAAATTAACATGAACAAACAATTAAAGATCAATAAATACTGAAAGATGTTTTGTTCATTGTTGTTAATACATTAACTATGTTAAAGGCCATCTTTCAATTTAATTTTATAACTTAATTTATACAGAATATTGCATGAAAATGTAAATTAAAAAAGACATACATAAGAATACATATATTTTACAACACCCACGGGCAGAAATTAAGAAAAAAGTGCCTGTTCTAAGCTATGCTCTAAAAACCCGCCTTTTCCCAGAGAACGTGTCATATGACGTAACAACAGGCAAACATAGGCGCTGCAGCCCTGGCTCTCAGTGTGGGTTTACGTAGTCTGAGAGGTGGAAACAGAAAATAGAGATGTCGTTATTGTTATTATAGTTATAGTAGGTTTGAGTTGTCACAATGGTGAATTCTTGTGTTTGTTTGTCCACGTGACAATAAAAGAATCTTGTTACAATGACTGTATTCACATGAACAGCATATTCCCGTTCTAGCCGAAAGGTTAACTGCTTTCATACATGTACTCCACAGTACATGTGAGCTCATTTACATTATGTCCGTCGGAAATAATAAGAGGTGAGTAGTATAACAGCCGACTAAGTTCGGAATTCCAGCTGTCCGGTTATGTTGTTCAGATATACGGCCCAAACGCTTGACATCTGCAGAAGCAGAACACGCGGACACCTAGGTCTAAAAGCAGTTACTGATTAAACATCAGCTAGCAAATTCTACAAAATTTCATGATAAACTATGTTGTGTAGAAACGCACAGAATTTCTATCCCTATCTAGACTAGCTGACCGTCACAGATGTAAGCTATAGCCTACATCCTACAACATTCATTTATAATCTGGGATCTAAATTAATTATTTTAAGACACATGTTGCTGGCATAGATGGTGACAATCTACATGGATGCTTCAAAAACAACAAATTCGACAGCAATATTGCTAAATATGTTTTATTAAAGATACTGCAATGTGATAAACATGGAGACAACGTTAGCCACAATTAGCTATACCCTATGGTCACTCACCAAGACACCTGCCCAATTCTTAACCGATTCTTCTCACACCACAACTCTATCTCTCTCCTCTGTCCATTTACCCTTCCCCTTAACTCTCACTGACCCCTCTCTCGCCTAGGCGGCTCGTAATTGTACGGCAATGGCACATCTTAAGAGTTGACATTTATCCCAACTGCAGCCTCTTCACTGTCTGACTCCATTACGAAGAGACAATGTTTACCGGCCGTTGCGTCACTTCCGATCAGAGCGTTTTTCACAACGGAAGTAATTTTACTCACAATTTCTTTTAAAAAACTGTTTTAATGCACATTTATGATTGATTTCTTCACGCAAGTCGAGTTCCCACACTATTTTTGTCTTTCCTGTAGCTCAATGAGTAGAGCATGGCGCTAGCAACGCCAAGGTCATGGGTTCGATTCCCAGGGAAAGCAAGACTTGACAAAAATGTAAAATGTGTATCTTGAATACAATGTAAGTCGCTTTGGATAAAAGCGTCTGCCAAATGCATAAATGTAAATGTAAATGTAAATTTATCTACACGTTCATTCACAGGGATGTTCAACTTGAAAGATGGGCTTTAAATAATGAAACCTTAAAAAATTATTTAAATCTGAAAGGCATGATTCCTCTTTTTATAGGATCCCCTTTTTTGTAAGTCGCTTTGGATAAAAGTGTCTGCTAAATGATTAAATGTAAATGTAAATGTATAGGATGGTATGATTGGAACTCTACATATATTAACCCTAAAGGGACCCATCATCTCACTTCCCTGCAGACTTGTTGGAACAGTGTGGCCATTTACCAACCATCCACAACTCCATCCACTTGGAGCATCCAGTTAAGCATGCACTTGCCAGTAAAAACTGTTTAAAAAAATAGTAATCATGTAATTCTGAGCCCACAGCAAACGTTTCTCTTTGTTTAGGGGTGACCAAAGCTTTCTGCACAACTGCCTGCCTCTGGAGGATCCTGCAACGAGAGGTTCTTGGGATTCCAGACACACAAGCAACTTCAAAGCGTGTTTGCTGGTCAACAGTGGCTTTTTTATAGCTGCCATTTTACTAGCATTCATTTGTCTGACAAACTTTCCATAAGCCTTTATCTGAACAAATTCTTCTGTGTTGTGAAGTACTCAAAAAAAATTATTTGGACAGTTCGATGATCTCTATTTAGTTTTTGCAAAATATAAATTTTTTCATGGATTGTTCAAGACAAAGAAGGATCTTCCTTGCTCCCCATATTGCATTTGTATACAGTTTTCCGAAACGATTGTGATAATGTGTGATTATTATGAAAGAAGTGATTATTACACACACACACGCACACACACACACACACACACACACACACACACACACACACACACACACACACACACACACACACACACACACACACACACACACACACACACGTACGCACGCACGCACAATAGAAATAAGATGAACCATTTGTTATGGCTCTGATTAAACGTCATTGTGGTGGTGAACCCCCACCCCCCAACTGATGAGTCTCATCTGCTTCTTGTGCATCTCTGCGTGGGCTTCTACATTACAGAATCCAAATTAAAATAATTAATTAGTTTAAAGAATAGTGACTGATTAGCAGTGAAGATAAACTGGGCCCACTTGTACTGGGGCATGTGAAGAACCTCACAGAAAAAAACCACACAAAAAACACCATGTGTGTCTCATGATTGACACATACATAAAGCTCCATGACACAAAATTCTTCATGATGGGGCCAGTTAAACCAAATGTCATCCAACAGCTACAAATTACTTAAACATCTTAAACCATAAAAAAGGGAAAGAAAAGGGAATGAGGTCTTTAAAGATTTAGTCAGGTTGTTTTAGCTGAAAAAGTCTGTAGAAATGGGAGTGTAAAGCTTTGGGAAAGTGGCAATGTAGAAGAGGAGGAAGAAGGCAGACAACAACCAATAAAACACATATAGTGTATGCACAGTGCAGAAACCACTCTCATGCACGCGCGCAAATTATTTGAATTCTCTGCTGTAATGCAATCTCATGCGTAATGCAGCACAGTGATTGGATTGAGTGAGTGCTTTGTCATGAATAATGCAGAGAAGCGAGGTTGACGTCAGCTAGTTTGTCCAGGCCCTACTGGAGCCCCGCAACCAATCACCACTCCGGATCTTGCCAATATGCATTAACGTCAGAATACATTATGTTGCTCCGACTTTGCTTTTCAACCTGGGAGGCAGAAATTGCACAAAAAAATAAATAAATAAATAAATAATAATAATAATAATAATAATAATAATAATAATAATAATAATAATAATAATAATAATAATAATAATAATAATAATAAAAAATACATACATACACACACGGGTCCTTCTCAAAAAATTAGCATATTGTGATAAAGTTAATTATTTTCCATTATTGTAATGATAAAAATTAAACTTTCATACATTTTAGATTCATTGCACACCAATATTTCAGGTGTGAAATATTTCAGGTCTTTTATTGTTTTAATACTGATGATGTTGGCATGCAGCTCATGAAAACCCAAAATTCCTATCTCAAAAATTTAGTTCACTCAAAGCAATAAGAGTCTGCTTTTAGCCATTATGCCAGCTGTAGTTGGAACCAGTTTCCTGAACAGATCAGATGTGCTCCAACAGTAGCCACATTCAAATCCAGCCTCAAAACACATCTGTTTAGCTGTGCATTTACTGAATGAGCACTGTGCCACTGTACGTTTAACTGATTGCACCTTATCTTATCTATGCATCATCTTGTTTTAGTTTACTTTTGTTCTCATCTTTGGTTTTGTTACTGTATTTATATATCTTTTTTTGTTATTATTATCTTTACAACTATATATTTCTATTTCTTATACTTCTGTTGATTATTATTTTGTACAAGCTGGTGAACAGCGGTCTTTCGAATCAACTTTGACCGTGACTCTGGAAGACTTGGAGTTAAACTTTTCTCTGGGAAAAGAACAAAGAACGGCACTGAAGTTCTTAAAAACGGAAGATGTGTTCAGAGTTTTACCGACCGGATACGCCTAAGTTTAATCTGTCAACTAGCTCCGCTTCATGTTGCTCTGGTTGGTTGTAGCGCTATCCTATTGCGTGCAGAGGGAGTTTGAAAGACAACCGTGTATCCCCTCGGATTGAGCCCTGTCAATGGTTAGTTTCCAAACCAAACATCTTGATGTGGGTCTGGCTTGTCAGACTATATGAAATGTGCTATACATATAAACTTGCCTTGCATTGCCTTACAGAAATGGATGGCTCTTTGTCAATCAATCAATCAATCAATCAATCAACTTTATTTATATAGCACTTTTACAATGATGATTGTTTCTAAGCAGCTTCACAGTGTTAAACAGGACAATATTGCAACAATGAAGGTATCTGCTTAACACATTTATGTAAATAGAGTACTAGCTGTCTGATCACCTAATGAATGATGATTTATGAAGGCAGGTTGTCTGATGACCTGACTTGATCACCTGCAGCAGGTGTGCTTCAGGTTAGTAACAGTAACTGTTGGTTAATGGTTAAAATTGTTAATGATAATGATGTGGCCATCGAATGTAACACATATTTAAAGGGTTCATTAGTTTAGTGGTCATCATCTCTCATTGGTAAACACAGGATATTGTTGAGCTCAATGAGATGAGCTCCCACAACAGTTACTATAATTCATCCTCAATCATGGAAGATACTTTTTATGCAGATTGCTGGGGGATTGCTGCATATTAAATCTGAGGATGTTGCTGTTAGCTTACAAAGGAAAGCATACAGCTTTAATTTCAGAGTAGATGCACAGATCACTCTGGAGTATCAGATCTGATCAGATGTGAAACACACAAGTGTTAATTAACAAACATAATTATTCTTCATGTCTGTATGTCCTGCTCCTTGTAGCCCAAAGCATCATTTAATATTCATGTTATTTACTCAAGGAAAATATTTATTTATGCAGTCATGCTAATATGTGCTCAGAGATCATTACAGACGGACAATAAGCCAAACACACGTCTTGCTTGCTGAAGGGTGGTTGGTGACGCTGGGGTGTGGCTCTGGCAGATGGCACATGAGATCAGTGACAGCTGAGAATGATTTAAATGCCTGCGAGACGCGTTTATCACAGCACAGAGGCCTGATGATAATGCAGCGGTCACACACTCCAATAACACACATCACAGCAGCCCAGTCTAAACACTGAGGCCTAGTCCACACATACACAAGTATTTTTTTAACCAGAGTTTTTCCTCCATTTTCAAAAAAATGTGTCCACACAAGCACAAGCACGTTTTTAAACAAAAAAAATCTCTGCCCACATGAAAATGCAAAAACACACTATGAATGGCAGTCTGATTTCCAGAGGGGTGCCATACACGACACCGATGCACTGAGGGACGCCATGGGCACAGTGAAACCCTTCTACAAGTTCCATTAATTTGGACTCGTAAGAGACATGTAACTGTATATACACAGGGGCAGGGTCCAAGTGGACTGTAATAGATTTACACACTTGCCTTACTATTTTGTATTATTATTGCATTCTGGTGCCTCTGTTCTGCAATACAATGAGAAAACTGTGCATGTTATGTGATCTAAGTTTTCAACTAAATATCCAAATAAAATAATTTACTAAATTAACTAGATCACTGACCTGCCCACATTGTCGCTAAATGATACATTGAAATGAGCTGATGACATCACCGTTTTCTCCAGAGCGCTGTCCTGACGAATCAAATTGTTGCAATATTTTTTCATGTTACTTTGAAGCTTGTTTGAAACAATCGTCATTGTAAAAGCGCTATATAAATAAAGTTGACTTGACATGTAGCTGTATACATGTGATTACAGCTTTTAGCAGAGTTATTAAAAGCTACGACAGCTGTCAGTGCATAGTCTCGACTCATGTAAACAAGAGAAATAACGGCACACAATCTGACATCAAACAAAGGTGAGAACGGCACACATTTCGACTTCACAAGCCAAAATCTCTGGTTTCACCATCTACATGACAAACTGCAACCGGAGTTTCTAAAAATATTCACCCTGGCCAGAGTTTCAGTAACCGGATACTGCATTTGCGCGTGGACGAATAGCCAAACCACGTAGAAAGAACCGTGGTTTTGAAAATACCTGTGTTTGGGTGGACAGGGCCTGAGTCGGGCTCTACTCCCTAACCTCCATCTCGGCATATGGTCATTACAGCTCCTTATTGCCTAAGGATACCAAGATTATCGACAATGCTTACATGCTCAGTTAAAATAAATTAATTAAAAAAAATTTTTTGCAGTAAAGCATGGAGGAACTGAACATCAGCATAACCAAGCATGCTTATTTCTTATAACATGTTTGCTGAACACAAAGGTTCACTTTATTTTCAGGCACCATTTATGTTTCTATGTTTTCTCCCCCTCCGAGATCACTCTTTCATAAGCACATACACACTAAAGCATCAAATAATGAGTTGCACTAGGTGGTGCAACCCCTAGTATCACCACAATAATATTAGATTAATCATCTACATAAAATACTTTTTTACATATAATCTTAGGATATTGACAGCCTATGAAAACCTACTACACATTTCAAAACAGAATCCTGAACTCTGCAACTCATACAGATCTACATTGGGATATATACTACTATTGTGTGTGTGTGTGTGTGTGTGTGTGTGTGTGTGTGTGTGTGTGTGTGTGTGTGTGTGTGTGTGTGTGTGTGTGTGTGTGTGTGTGTGTGTGTGTGTGTGTGTGTGTGTGTGTGTGTGTGTGTGTGTGTGTGTGAGTGTGTGTGTATGTATGTATGTATGTATGTATGTATGTATGTATGTATGTATGTATGTATGTATGTATGTATGTATGTATGTATGTATGTATGTATGTATGTATGTATGTATGTATATATATATATATATATATATATATATATATATATATATATATATATATATATATATATATATATATAAACAGCAGTTTGCACTGAATTATGTAGAATGGCCTATACACGCAGTTATATTCATTTGGTCCATTTGGAGCATAACAATCTATTATGAGAAATTTCAGTCTGGTTTTCCGCTCAAGTCACAGCACAGCAACAGCTTCGGTCAGGGTCACAAACGATCTATTGATGGCGGCAGATGCTGGTTCCCCATCCCTTCTCATCCTCCTGGACTTAACTGCAGCTTTCGATACAGTTGACCACAACATCCTCCTTCACCCTTTACATTCCACCAATAGTCTCTCTGACCCGGTCCACAACTGGTTTTCTTCTCATCTCCCTGGGAGAACTGAATATGTTGCGTTGGGAGAAGCTACATCCCTGTCACACAATGTCACCTGCGGTGTCCCTCAAGGCTCAGTGCTTGACCCCACCCTGTTTATCCTCTACATGCTCCCCCTTGGCCGTCTCATCAGACGGCATGGGATTTCTTTTCACTGCTATGCTGATGATACTCAACTTTACCTTAGGACAAGTTCATCTCCCTCTGCTGACCTCACACCATCGACTTTAATCACTTCCCTGGATAAGATAAAGGAATAGCTCCAAGACTGAAGCTATCCTAGTCTGCACTCCACTTCAGGTCCGGAAATCTGTTATCACCAGCATTGCTTTCTCTGGTCATGTCATTCCACTTTCCACTTCAGTGACCAATCTGGGGGTCAGAATGGAATTGCAGCTTACTTTTGAAGCTCACATCAAACACCTGTGTAAGACCTCCTTCTTCCACCTCAGAAACATTGCCAAACTTCGTCCCATACTAACACGGGCAGATGCGGAGAAGCTTGTCCACGCCTTTATCTCCTCCAGGCTGGACTACTGCAATGCGCTCCTTATTGACATCCCTAGCAAAAATCTCCAGAGGCTGCAGTGTATTCAGAACAGTGCTGCTAGGATCCTCATGAGGGTGCGCAAATACGACCATGTCACCCCCATTCTAAAATCACTCCACTGGCTTCCTGTGTCGTTCAGGATCGAGTATAAGATCTCTCTCCTTACCCACCAGTGCATCCATGGTGACACACCCTCCTATGTCAAGGAACTCCTCACCACACAAACATCCACACGTAACCTCCGCTCTTATTCTCTGAATCGTCTTAAATCTCCTACAACCAATCTCCATACTATGGGAGATCAGGCCTTCTGCTCAGCAGCCCCTAGTCTGTGGAATGCTCTCCCTGACCACCTGCGGACCCCACAGACTGTAAATGCTTTTAAGCGTGGTCTTAAAACCCACCTTTTTAGCAGAGCTTTTAATTGATTTGTTACTTCTTAATTTTTCATTTTTATTTATTTTATTTTTTTACTTATTTATTTATTGTTGTTGATTGTTTTTAATTCTGTAGCACTGAGATTTTGTTAAATATATTTAACTTTATATATAAAATGTAATATTACTATTATTATTATTATTATTATTATTATTAGTTATGGAACACTGAAATCATGTATTTATGTAATGTGCCAATTAATCTGTGTCTCAGATCTGATCCACCAGATTGCATGGTCAGTCAGGCTTTGCCCTGATGTCACACCATTCTCCTGCTGTGGTTTAGTATAAGCACAAGGGGCACAGGAAGAGCTGTCATCATGCTCTGATCAAATAAAAACAAAGTAGCAGCACACAGCACAACATGCAAGCCAATTGGCCTCATGGATCACACATGCACCAGATAAGATGCACTGAAACACAGTAAATGAGAGAGATTAGAGAAGAGCTTTCTTCAAAGACATGGCATAATACTACACTTTCTCATCCTTTAGGATGATTTCACTGTGATGTGAGGATGATAATGGAGTGTTTTAACTGTCATTAATTCCAAACTCGAACATTATTCAGCTTTCTCCAGAAGGTCAATTAATCAGAGCCAGTGTGGCTATTTTCTTTAGATGATGTACACCTGCTGTACAGTAAAAGAGTGAATACAGACATGAGGAATCTCTGGAGTTGGAGCAGAATAAAGAGACATAGGTTTATAAAAACGTCAAGATGAAAAAATCGAGAATCTATGGAATGAAAACAACATTATAAAAATTAAAACAAATATTTGTGCATATATAGCTACTGTGGGCGAGCTTATAAAATAAACACATGGAGTGGATTAAGCGCAACAATAGAGACGTGCAAGCTTTTTTTCACAAACATTCCTGTAAATCCCTTTTGTTGTTTGGTCGCATATGTCGACAGGAAAAAAGGTAAAACGAGGCCCATACTGTATTACTAACGTTAACTAAAAAAGTGTGAGATAATGTGCACAATTATGTTACTTACATACTCTAGATTGGTGATCGCTCTCTTAGCACACATGCGTCATATGTAAGTAAAAATGTATGTATAATGAGAGGTTCCCTACATGATTACATGACGTTTACAGGACAATAATTGTGCACAAACATCCAAAGCACATGACTAGAAAGCTGTCTCAGCTTGAATACTGCATTGAATAAAAGTCTCCAAAATATTTCCTTTTATGCTCCACAGAAGATACTTCCTATAAAGAAATGGAGTTATAAATATGTGTATTTGTAGTAACATTTTGCTGCAGACTCAAACATGTGGATGATATAGTAGTACAGATATGAGCTCTTCCCCAAAAGCTTTTTCACAACATCTTTCATGCAGCATTTTAATCAAGTGAGAAATAGATGGCAGCGAAGGAGTTTCTTCTCCTGCACACTTCTCATCAGATTAAAAGAAAGCTCTTGAACTGATATCTCCTTTTCTAAAACCTACTCTCACTCTGGATTACATAGGATAATTAATCCATTAAAAAGGATGTCCTGGAGGTGCTACAGGACTCTATTAAGCACACAAAGCAGTTGATGATCGACGGCTGCTGGACAGTTCACGCTTTGCGTTTACAAGGGTAAAATAATTTCTATAAAAGTCAGACTTTATCATTCTCAGCGGGAAAATATGGGTTTCTACAAACGGCACAGAGGAGAGCCGAACGACAGTCAATAGGTAACAAACAACTTCTCTAAATTGAGCTGCTCTATTAGTTCATCAGTTCGGAAATATCTTTATCACATCATGATTTTTTTCCCCTTCACATTGTGTCCATATTATTATTACAGCACATGTCTACTTGCCATGAGATAAGTATATTACATGTGTAGAATCTTCATTGTAAATCATGCACTATGACAATTCTCCCCATTTAATATACTAATTAATAGTGGTGTGATGAGGAACTTAACTCACAAGAAGAGACACGAGATTGGGTTCACGAGAATGAGACAAGATGAGAATTTGTTACACAGTATTTCTAAGACATCCTCAATGACAAAACACATGACTAGAAAAATAGTCAGGTACATGTGCATTTTGAAATGTTTTAATTAATTATCTTTTAATGAGTGTCTATTCAATTCTACTCTTTAGTATATGATACTATGCATTTAAAGACAACAATATACAAGCACTGTTAAAAGGTTTTGCCACAAACTCAACTGATAGGCTTGGATTTGGCAGACGCTTTTATCCAAGGTGACTTACATTGCATTCAAGGTACACATTTTACATTTTGTCAATTCTTTTAGGGGAGAAGTTGGACGTTTGATGGAGTATTTCTCCATCAAAATACTCCTAAGGTTTCTCACAAGTTTCGGAGAGTATTTTTCGAGTATGGGTGGGCTTGACGTCGACAGAGTGGAAGGTCCTTGTATAGGCCGTACGGGCTCTTCTCCCGGTAGGGTGCGCGCGGTGACTAGAGCGAGAGAGGAAATGCACGCTCATAAACACTCTCTCAGCTGCCGATCCACTCGTCTGTGAACACTTATGTCGTTATAGTCCGTGCAGCGCTCCACTTTATTCCTTTGGGTGACATCAAGCAATTTCAACTCTTCAGCACAGCAAGGGAAGGCAGCGCTGCATTTGAACCGATTTGAACGCAGAAATGACGGGAAGCTTCACAACATCGCTTCAGTCGCATCACAAAGTGGATCTCCACGGTCACTGCTGTCACAGGACTTCACCAAATCATACCAAAGAAGTGTGTTTTTAACGGAGCGGTCCCAGCCATAAAGGTTCGGTCCTGCTTTGGAAGCAGGCGGTGAGTAAAACTGCTTCAAATGTCTATGCTGTTGGCTATCGTCGCGTGAGTAAACATCAATAAACAACACGATCGTGTATTAAGTTAGTTAAATTATCAATGGAGCATTCAATCTATGGTGTGTGTTTAAATACATTTGTTTAGCTGATCAATATAGGTGTCAGTTTGTTTATTGTAAAACCACCCAAAGATAAACCTAGCATTCTCACAAAGCGTGCTTCGTCATTCTAATGCGCTAACGGTTACTCCATTGTTGTTCTATGTATAACGTTACACTAGTCTGATGTGCAAAACCGTTTTGCTTGCTACTGCTAAGGTTTAGTCGCATACAATTGTCCATAAACCAAATCATGTCCTCATAAACTGCGAGTAAACACACACAAATGTTGACAGGCCACTAAATACAGTACATACCACAGAGAAGGACGTCCAGCTGTTGCTGTTTCTCCTGTTCAATTTATTTCAGCCTCCGGATCTGATTCTGGATCATATCTGTATTAGTTGAATCTGAGTAGCGTTTTCTTCTACACGCTTGAGGACGTCACCGCTTTGTGCGCACTCTTCATTCTTTAGCTCCGCCCAACACGATACGCCTCCAGGCACTCGGTTTTTTCCGGAAAGACTCGGTACAGCCTATATTTCTTTTATAAATATAATAAAACTAAAGACTTTTCGGAGATATGAAGAATGAAATACTACTCTATAGGTACTCAAGATTGACATGAGATTGACTGAAACTGAGTGTTTCTTATGCTTATTTTCCAAGAACACCTTAATTAAACATTATTAAACAGTTTAGAATTAAACAGTTTAGTTTTACTGTTTGTGAAATCATTCAGCCGATCTCTGTATCTGGCAGTAGCACTTTTAGCATAGCTTAGCATACATCATTGAATCGGATTAGACCATTAGCATCGAACTCTATTGGGTTAAGATCTGACTGTGGGGGGAATTTTTGTACAGTGAACTCATTGTCATGTCTCATTTGAAATGATTTGAGCTTTGTGACATGGTGCATTATCCTGCTGGAAGTAGCCATCAGAGGATGGGTACATGGTGGTCATAAAGGGATGGACATGGTCAGAAACAATGCTCAGGTAGGCCGTGACACTAAAACGATGCCCAATTGATACTAAGAGGCCTAAAGTGTGCCAAGAAAACATCCCCCACATCATTACACCACCACCACCAGCATGTATAGTGGTAACAAGGCATGATGGATCCAAGTTCTCATTCTGTTTACAACAAATTCTGACTCTACCATCTGAATGTCTCAAAAGAAATCGAGACTCATCAGACCAGGCTACATTTTTCCAGTCTTCAACTGTCCAATTTTGGTGAGCTTGTGTAAACTGTAACCTCTTTTTCCGATTTCTAGTAGAGATGATTGGTACCCGGTGGAGTTTTCTGATGTTGTAGCCCATCCTCCTAAAGGTTTGCGTGTTGTGGCTTCACAAATGCTTTGCTGCATAACTAAGTTGCAATGAGTGGTTATGTCAGTCAAAGTTGCTCTTCTATCAGCTTGAATCAGTCGGCCCATTCTCCTCTGACCTCTAGCATCAACAAGGCATTTTTTTGCCACAGGACTGCCGCATACTGGATGTTTTTCCCTTTTCACGCCATTCTTTGTAAACCCTAGAAATTGTTGTGCATGAAAATCCCAGTAACTGAGCAAAATCCCAGTAACTGAAATACTCAGACCGGCCCATCCGGCACCAACAACCATGCCAAGCAAAGAAGTTATTGATTACATTTTAAACAGTAAGTATTACATCAAATCGCATAAATTATGTTGAATCAGACAATGCTCCCGCAATTTACTGATTATCCTTGCAGTTGTGGTCTTGACTAGTCTTGAGATAAAATCCAGAGTCCTCTAAGTCCGAGACTGAGACAAGACCGAGTACAAATTCGGCCGTACTGGTCCACCTCAAACACTGCCTTCAATAAAGATTTTCAAAAGGTATCATGACCTGTCTATTTCTAAATATCACTGCATTTTTAGGAAGTTGTCTCACAAAACCTATAGAATGTACTAAAAGTTCCCTTCAAATAATTTGCTAATTATTTCTATAAGAATAATCATGATACAAATATTATGTTCTAGTAAAATGCACCTCATTCATAAGTGTCTGTGTCTACACTGACAAGTGTGAGGAAAAGCCAGATGAGACCCCCTGTACTAGAAAGAAGTCATGACAGGTGCCATGTGAGAGTGAAACCCAATTAAGACAGCAAGATCATGAAATCTTTAGTGATTAAAGCTCTTTGCCTCCTGAGAGACGTGCCGCTTCCTCTCTGTTCAGTGCTGTAGTGACCGTAGGTAAACAAAAGAAATTGTGTGAAGTGAACAGAGCACAAACAGCTCCAGAATGACGCCACCAGAATCACCAAGATAGAAACACTCTGTTCTGTTGGGGAAGCTACTCTGAAACAGTTTGACAAGCTACTTACCGTCAAGATACACTTCTGAAAAAGTTACTATCAAAAATTAGTTTGCAACATTGATTTTTTATCATTGATTACATTGTATATCACAAAATACTTAATAATTATTAATGAATAATGTTTTAATAAAAATGTTTGGGGTTTAAAACAACAATACAATAGTACAGTTTTATCTAAATTTGGGTTTTATTTATTTGAATTAAATTATAATTTCCCATTCATTTGAATTAAATAGTTTTAACATAAGCAAACTAATAAACTTAATGTAATTTTCATATTTGTCATCATAAATGCATAATTTAATAAGTCACTTAATAATCAATGCACACTGTGCTGTACTGTCTGTTTACCAAAACTTGCTGAAAACATCTGTATAGTGAAACTGCTGACTGTCCGCTTAAGCCATTCAAATGCATTGACACAGCACTAGAAGTATTGAGCGCTCCATGAACCATGTGACTGCGCGGGCTACCGGATGAGAGCATGTTGCAACTCCGCTTTTCAACGCCTCTGGCTTTAACATTATGCCACATTAGCGCCAAAACGCTATTTATTGCTAGAATTTCGCATTAAAAATTAATTTAAAAATAAATAAAAAGCTATAGCTTTGTTTAATATCGAAAGCAGGTTTGGCAATTTGGAGTGAGATTAAGTTGGGCAGAGTGAGAGCGTGACACAGAGCCTGAAAGCAGGTGTCTCACACCAAATGTGTGAGAGTTGGCAACCCTGCAAAACGTGGAAAGTAGCTTTTGGTTGTGCTACACCACTACTTGCTGGAAAAGTAGTTTTAAAAGCAACTGATGTAAAGCTACTGAAAAATGCAGTTAAGTTAGTAGCATTGCTACTTACAGTTACCTACTCCCCAACACTGGAAACACTGCTTTATCTAATGCATTCATGAATCTCATCACCTCCTTTAGCTAACGTAAGGCAAACAACTTCAAACAGAGGGTCAGTCTTTCACAAAATGACAGAATACATCTACTGTCCCTACTATGGTGCATTAAGTCAGAGGCTCTCAGGCGGTTTATTAATATGAAAATGGCCCGTGTTAGGGATGAAATTAATGCCCGCTCCAAATACAAATTGTGGAGACTCCCCAGAGCCTGAGCTATAATTGACTGAACCATAAATGTTCACACATCTCTAGATTCAAAGCTCTGTTCAATTCCCTTACTATTTTGTATTATGGCTTAATTAGTTGCAGTTAAGTCAAGCATTACTAGCACTATTGCTTGTTACTGAGCTAAACAAACTAAACATTCGACAATGAGGCACGACAGGCATGAATTATTCCTTAAAAACCTCTCGAGGAAAGAGTGTACTGTTACTTACTTTTTTGGACAAAAGTACAAAAGTCTGAAATGTTTCTATTTTTCCCACTACATGACCATTTCAGCTTAACAGTAAAGTCACCATGAAATAAAATGGACAATTCTTATTTTTTATGGAATATTTCAGCATTTATTATAATGATTTATCCATGCACATTATTTATTTATTTATTGTCCCCTCAGAAACTTTAATTAAAATAAATTCCCCTCGCTTTTGCAGCAACATATTTTCTATTCATGGATGATGTGTTTAATGGTATGAGGGTGGGACAACCTTTCCCTCACATCAGATCAACCAATATCAAACCACAACCATCCAACTAATTCCCCATCTACAAAATCAAATACCACATTCTGAATTTTTAGAAAACAAAAGTTATTTCCAGGTTTAAATTCTATTGTATGACATGAGCAGACCTGATTTACCTGTTTCCACATTTTTAAAGGCAGAATCGATTAAAATTAGTCTGTAATGGAGGAGGGGAAACTATGGGAAGACAAGACGGACAATTTAAACATCGGTCATCAGTCTTGAAATCTGAGCTGTCTTTCCTAGGCCATTTGTTCTCATTCATCAAGGTGTGGTTAACTATGATTTTCATGATGAACTGCAAAAACTGACAAAATGTCTGAACATTAGCTGACCATCACAGAGGCCACGGCCAGACCTCCACACTCATCAGCGGACACTCGTAGTCAGTGGAGGGTACTTTACCTGAGAGGAGGCCACTGAAAAGGACTCTACAGCAGAGGGCACACGGAGATCACTGTTAAGCGCTCGTTTCGCTCTTAGAAAAGGCTTGCCTTAATGAGGTGACTTCCCCGTGACCTCCTGGATAGAAGCAGGGGTGAATTATACTGATGCTGGTCAGCAATTAAAAGACACTTCAAAGGAAAAAATTTGAAGGCTAATGTATGCAGTGTGCTCCATATTTTCCAGCATCAAAATCAAGCATTGTGTTAGGGCTGGCCAGTCATGTTAGTCAAACTCGCATAAGCTGACTCTCTGCTGATTTACTCCTACCAATAGGAATATGACACCTATTACAGCATACCCATATATAGGGTCCATTTAGTATTATCAGCAGCTATTACATTTTTTGCAGCCTGGAATTTAACCACTTTTGAATAAGAAACAATATTGAGTCTATAAAACACGTCAAAACTCCACAAAGTACAACAAGCATATCAGTGAGAACACTTGTTTTGTGATGTGCAGCTCATATCTGGCTGAACTGAGCGGACAGACAAGCGCCAGTAAGCGCCAAGTCAAGTCATTACATAAAGCATTATTTTCAAGTTACAGCCAATTTTAAAGATGAGTCACTCTGCAAGTGCGTGCCGGCACCTTTTAAACAGCACCCCTGCTCTTGTCAGGCGACACCCCGGTTGGAAAACACTAGGCTAGAGGATGAGCTGTCAATCTAGAACTAGTGGAGGTTGGACAATGGTGATGCTAAGATGCTAGTGGAAAAAAGAGCAAACGAGAAAAGCACAGACATACAAAAAAGAATTTTGAATTCACGATTCAGTTTTGAGCGATTTACGGAAGCTCTGAACGGCCAAGAATAATAATGATCTCGAGATAAAAGTTGTTTTCTTGTGATCACGACTTAATCTTCTCCAAGTTACCCAACTGCGCCAAAAGGTGGCAGTATAGAACCAACTAACTAATGTGGAGCGCTATAGCCTAGCCCCCTTACTGTTGTATTGGCCCAGAGTGAACGTCGAAGACCTTTCGTGATCGCTATAATTTGTGCAGTACTGTGTGCATCAAGTAATTAATTTAACTAATGTTAAATGGTTTAATGTGATTAGTTTGCTATAATAGAAATAGCGTTCGGTATGATGACTTACTGTTTAACTCATTTTGATGTCACTGTATTCTGTTTGCACCTTATTGTGCATCTTTAAGAAGCCATTTTAATCAGGGATAAATAACTGTTAGTTTGCCACATTGTGTCACTCAATGTATACAGCCTATTGATAAGAAATATGATTTATAGCCTATGTAAAGATGCATATCAGCCTATAATTTAATTCAGTGATACTGTGCAACTAAAACTATTGTATTTTGTACATTTCTTTGTAGCAAACCACACACATACATAAAAACTGTTCTCAAACAGCATCCCAAGATTGTATTATATCAACTGGATTAAATGTTTGTTTGTTTTTAGAAATTTGGAGTATTGCACCTCTTTGGAATAGCAGGGCTAGAAGGAACGGACATGATACCAGTCACAGCCTATTCACAAGACTTTGATGCTCAGGTGTTTAGATGGAGTGTGCGCTCCATAGCAGTATGCACAGAGAGCTTGTATCTTGGTTTAAAGATATAATTTATATATATATATATATATATATATATATATATATATATATATATATATATATATATATATATATATATATATATATATATATATATATATAAAAAAAAAAAAAAATCAAATAAAAATCCCTGTCCTTGGATTTCACCAGCCCCACAGCTCTTATAGTATTCATGTACTGTATGGCATGGCGAGCTTCATGCCGGGTTAACCGGCAGGTCAGATTTTATGAATGTATAATGAAGGTGATATGTTCTGGCTTTGGAAAAACTAAACTTTCATGCCGCCAATTTTTGCTTCCAGAAAAAAGGATGACATCAAAGAGAGATTTAAGGAATCAGAAGCACATTAAAGAGAAAGTTGAACCTCCAGCTCCTCTGCATTTAAAGTGGGCTCTGCCACACATTTACTGAATGTAATTGTAAACTGTCTGAATGGGTACAACTCCTCACCTACAGTGAAGCCACGTGATCTGATAATCTGATAATTTATAACTAAAGATCCTGATGAAAAGGGAATCTGTTCCTCAGTTATTTTATGCAATTCTCATTAGCATTTGATAAAACAGCGGTTAAAATTAAGCCATGAACCATTTTGTTTTTAGGAATTTGATCTAATATGTCAAAATACACTCACCTAAAGGATTATTAGAAACACCATACTAATACTGTTTGACCCCTTTTCGCCTTCAGAACTGCCAGAATTACTACGTCGCATTGTTTCAACAAGGTGCTGAAAGCATTCTTTAGAAATGTTGGCCCAAATTAATAGGATAGCATCTTGCAGTTGATGGAGATTTGTGGGCCACATCCAGGGCACGGCCACACCCAGGGCCGTTTCACCACATCCCAAAGATGCTCTATTGGGTTGAGATCTGGTGACTGTGGGGGCCATTTTAATACAGTGAACTTATTGTCATGTTCAAGCAAACAATTTGAAATTATTTGAGCTTTGTGACATGGTGCATTATCCAGCTGGAAGTAGCCATCAGAGGATGGGTACATGGTGGTCATAAAGACATGGTCAGAAACAATGCCCAGGTAGGCCGTGGCATTTAAACAATGCCCAATTGGCACTAAGGGGCCTAAAGTGTGCCAAGAAAACATCCCCCACACCATTACACCACCACCACCAGCCTGCACAGTAGTAACAAGGCATGATGGATCCATGTTCTCATTCTGTTTATGCCAAATTCTGACTCTACCATCTGAATGTGGGCGTCTGATGTGTCTCAACAGAAATCGCGACTCATCAGACCAGGCAATTGTATTATACATGTAAGTAGTTAGTGCCAATCATGACACTATCAGTAAAACGTCTGTATCATTACAAAAACTATGCTATAGTTTACTATATATATATATAGTAAACTATAGCATAGTTTTTGTAATGATACAGACGTTTTATATATATATATATATATATATATATATATATATATATATATATATATATATATATATATATATATATATATATATATATATATATATATATATATATATATATATTATAGCATAGCTTTTGCTATGGTACAGAAATTTTACTGATAGTGGCATGATTGGTACTAACTACTTAAATGTACCTGTCTAAAAGTAATTTTGCATGAAAACCTTTTCTCTACACATAAGAGCACAATTATTAGTCCATGTAACCCATTTTCTTCAGAAAGAGTCAATTTTGTAAGCGACACGTAAGATCTCTTTTAAACAGTGCTGATCAGTCCTCTCCTGTCTGACAGGTGCTTCTGCCATTTCCAAACGCTGAGCAGAGGGTCCATAAATCACACATCTGTTCTGCTAAACACCTCTAATGCTGTTAAATGAGTCCTCAGAAAGAGTGTCAGACAGCCGTTGCCGCAACCTCCCAAATCGCAGTCATTTACTAGCGCTGTGAAAGCTCTCCACCCACAAAAACACTTAAGAGGCAGTAAATGGAGGAGATCTCTCCAAGTCAGGGGGATGTGTTCAGATGAGAGGAGGAACAGTTCTGTTACGCCAGCGTCCCTGTGATGATTTAGGAAATGAAAGCCTGTAAGCTTTGAGAGGATGTGTCATCTGTCTATGTGGAGGGGTAGTGGACGTTATCTGTCCAGACAGTATTTGGTATTTCCATCACCTATGAAAACCATTTTACCTCATTCTTACAAAGTGTCTGACACAACACATGTACTATCTATTTTACCATCGATTACAGAGCCACACACCAAATGAAGGCTTTATAGTTTCACCTGCTCTTGTAGCAGAAGTCAATAGACTTAGTCAATTTTCAAGAAAGCAGCAGCAGAAGTAACGTCCACAGCCACTTTCCTCGAGAAAAATAGACGCATCAAAGAAGCGATATGCAATTTAAAAAAATACTTGCTGAGCACATGGAAATTAAATAAGGACAAATAGTCCAATGATGGAAATCAAATTAGCACATAAAAAGAAATAACCGTCCTCTAGCACGTATACAGGCACGCCTACATTTCTAATTAGCATTTAATTGTTATTTCTTTTCATTTAGGGGGGAAAAATTATCGCTTTTTAATTTGAATGTAACAGAGCATAAACGTAATCTATACATAGGGGGACAAAATTACAACCTCAATTAACCCTCCACAAATTAAAACTGCTTCTTCAGCACTTCTTGCAGCCGTCTGAGGGATTACGGGTGTCCTCAGCATTTGGGGCTTCAAGGAGGAAAAACACAACATTCTGGGTATTGTTCTAGAATGATGGAATTGAGACTGAAGTCAATGAGCTCTGAAAGAGGTATCACTACAGTATGCTAGAAAACAACCAGACAGACACAAGCCATCTAAAGGACTGGGCATACAAACAACAAGAAGACATCAGAACATGCTCACATTGATTATTTATATGATGTTATAAATTGTCATTTACTGTGGAAAAAAAGCAAGCCTACCTTAATGAACGAATAACACACACGCACGCACGCACACACACACATGTAGTGTTTCCATGTTTTATGGAGACTTTCTATAGGCATAATGGATTTTATACTGTACAAACTGTATTTTCTATCCCCCTACACAGCCCCTACCCCTAAACCTACCCATCACAGGAAACATTCTGCAGTTTTACTTTATCAAACAAACTCCTTCTGTATGATTTATAAGATTTTTTCCTCATGGTGACCAAAAAATGTCCCAAAAAGGACAAGGATTTCTACTTCAAGATGATGAGGTGTATGATGGGTGGGGTCAGATTGTTTGTCTGAGGATGTACCTCCAGATGTTCCAATATATACGGTGGGTTGGTCATCCCAAGGCGCAACATAGCTCCCTCCGGGATCTCCTTCACCAGTTCCCAGAGCAGAGATGGCAGGTCAGTGCCGATGTCCCGCCCATACGCACCCGTATCCTCACTGGTCAGCCAGATCTCACAGACACCCTCTGCAAGACAAAACGGTGGCCAAGTTGTGTTGATTAATCAGCCATTTTCCATTCAATACAAGAAACTATTGCTATTTAAAATTTCTAATTGAAAGAGTCAACAAAGTCAACAAAATCAAATAAGAAAATTTAATTTATAGAATAATAAAATAACATTTAGGGGATATAACAAGAAAATAACATTTCAGAAAACTTGCAAATCATTTGTCTTGATATACTGTGATCAATTGAATGTTAAATTATGGCAATATCTATCCGTTACTTCATCTTTCTTTTTTTTTACCATATTCATCTGTGGTGTTAGGACATTTCTGTATGACCTCTAAGGATAGTAAAAAGCTACAGCTCACAGTGCTTGAAACGAGACCGTTTTACAGAGAATGACAATGGATGAGTTTTTAATGTAGTCCACACATGGAAATCAGTTCAGGCAAGGGTCTGAGACAGAGCAGCCGATATCTCAACCACCATGTGTTAGTTCATGCTCTCCAGAGCAGCAGAGGAAAAAAGATCCCTCATTGGGTGATCTCCCATGCTTTCTAGCTCTATGAGAGACTTTACAATGGTAATTTTTTTTTTTTTGAGTATTATCTGCTGGATGCTGCAATGATTGACAAAATTAGTACAGCCATAAGGATACTTAACCGTGCAAGTGAGTGAAAGAGGCTGCATGCATGGTTATAATTGAAAGGAAGTCAACGTTAAGTTCAGATCAAGGCCATTAGCGTCAACTCTGATGGGTGTCCTTCTGCTTGCATTATTAATCTAGTGTCAGCAAAGTGGAAGAGAAGGTTAGTGTTTCCTGAACATCACCTGATCATTATAAAGCCATTGTCTCTCAGGGCCATTCAGCAACTAATATTTAATTCAGCGTCGCTCTATCAAATCTGACAGGAGACGACTGACTGTGATGGACAGAGCAAGCGTTTTCTCTCAGATGCCAAGTCAAGTCACATTTATTTTAATTTAAAAACATTTATTTTAAAATAACTTCAATTTTGAAACATCCAATTTCCGCTTTAAAGCAGCTCTACAAAAGACAAAAAAGTCATTATTCAGAAGATAACTGTCATAAATGTAACCAAGTACTTTGATCAAATTGATGCCATTACACTCTTAATCGTACCAACCATAATTGTTGTCAAATATGTGGCATATGCAGATTTTAATCACAACAAACAGGCATGCAGACATTTGCATTTTCCAAAATATGCATGTATTTGTGATGTACACAGATTATGTTATGTTATGATTTCAGAATAATGAAAATTGCATGTAAACGGGAGTGAAGCTGTTTGTTCGCGTCATACAAACATATTACAGTAATTAAATGTTTATTAGATATAATCACAGTGCATGTGTAAAGTAGTCAACAGTGTCATTATTCATCTCAATTCATTGCATTGATGTTTATCAATTATGACGTTTAAGTTTAAAGTACAGAGAGAGATACAAGTGCTCTGCCCCAAAAACTACTGAGCTGCCCACCTGCACAGCACATCACATCAGTGACCTGGTGTCCATTTGAGCAGCATCACATTAAGCAGCTCAAGCCACAGTGAACATGAATCTGGGAGATTGAGAGTTTTAACAGTCTCTGGACAAATGTGGCTTAAAACGTGAAAAAAACTCATCTAACACAAAATCCCTGCGACACAGCTCATGTTTACAATCTTATTCACAGGGCTCATTGTGTTATTGTTGCTCATTGTGTCATTGGTGATGGATTCAAATGGGCCGGGTTACACCATGGGACACCTTATCATGTAACCTCCCAAAACACAATCAATTAACCCATGTGACGCAGTGGGGCATTATCATTAAGCATGTGGGGAAAACAGGATGCACACACAGCCCCAGCACCTTTCCATTACCTGAACCTTGGACATGCGCTGATGTCATCTACATACAAGGTGTTCCTTTTTCCAGCAATAAAGAAAAAAGGGATGGAACAGGGTGGTGTGGAAATAGTGTTGTGTGATGATGTATGACATGTTAGGAAACAGCTGGAGCTGCAGCCCTGCCTTTCCTGCAGTGAAACACACAACATCATCCTCGTTTGGCCCGGCTCTGTAGGAAACCCAGGCTTGACGTGTCAGAGCCTGGCGCTCACAGGGGCATGGTGCTTCTTCGAATAATCCGTCTCCTATTTATATAAAGCTTGTTCTCTCTCTGTACGCTGTGCATTATGAACACAGTTGTGTATAGCACATTTACAGCAGGTGCTCCGTGTTGAAGCTGCTTTCTGGAGCTCACACACTAAAGAACACTTCAGAGCGGACCAGATGAACTACCTGGGAAGGTCAATGAACTGCACTGTAGAGAGTGGAACTGTGCTGAAACCATACTCTCAGCACTTTGTTGCAAATAAATTTCCAGTGAAAATAAAGCTAAATTGTTAATTAGCTTTCATACAGACTCATCTAAAGCAGAGCTTGGCTTCTGAATAATTAATATCACATAATGCTCTTAAAGTGATGTTGTGCAACCAGTGCAGTGTGTGCTTCAGTCTGGCACCAATCTGATCCCATCCGTCCTGAACACTCAATCCTAAACACTCAGTCAGAGACCTAAAAATGGATGGGTCAGATAGGAGAGACATTCAACAAGTATGTGTACTGTTGGTGTGCAACCAGGAACAGGATTGGGAAACACTGGGCTAGACTAGAATTGATCTTTTTTGAGGTGATTAGACCTCAAAAACCTTTATTATTATAAGAATAATAAAGTAATAAACCAAAAAAAAAAGAAAAAAAATATTTGCTTGGAATTTGAATTTTGCCTTAAGAAAGCAAGCAACCACTCAATTTATCATACAACCCCAGTATCGTCATTTGTAAGTTTTGCAAAAATACAACTTAAAAAATAAATAAATAAATGTTCACTGTATATATTTTTTTCTCAAATATTCCCCTGAATGTCTTGTAATTCCAACAGTAAATTACTGCTACCGGGCTAATAGCAAGATTACTTACATACAATTATATACAACAGAGAACTGTGATAAACTGAAAAGACATTTAGTTTAGTTTTACCATGTACAGTTTAACTTGATATCCCCAGAATTAACTCTGTAACATCACATTTCATGGTTTTACATTTAACTAAGTTTTGAGTAGGCTTTGTATTATAAGTTACGTACATTAGGGGCTCTCGTCTGATCCAGTAATCAGATCTGTAATCACCAGTGATCACAAGAAAGCCTGTCAGAGGCTCATACAGGACATTTTAAGAGACACAGAGTAGGATATGGAAACATATGGAGCCAATAAATGCAAAAAAAAATAAAAAAAATAAAAAATAAAAATACAACAAACATGCAATGAAAATGCAATTTTTTAACTTAAGTTAGTGTGTAATGTTGCTGCTTGAGCATAAACAGTATCTGCCAAGTTACAGTTCTAAAAGTTCAATGCAAACGGAGATATTGTCTTTTAAAGTTATGGCAGTTTATTGCCTACAAAAACGGCCGGTTTGGACTACAACAAGCTTCTTTTCCGGGCTGGTGACATCATAAACCCTTGCTATTAACATAAACACTGCCCCCGCGCACACGCAACAAAGTGGGTGAGGCCGCATCGCAGTCATTATGGAAGAGAGAGCTGTTGCAGTAGGCTAGAGTGTTGCAGACATGCCATCGAAACAATGTTATTTTCTCCCCAAGTCCACGACTTCTGTGTTCGGCCTTCCTCGGTACGCTGGACTTCGGGAGCAACGGTTACAATTTGTGTTTAATTCAGTTCCTGCTGATTACCATGTAAATTTAGCCATCTGGGACATTTCATGGAAGAAAGCTTCAAGAATCTTAACGAGTTCAATACTGGATTTGCTCAAAGGCTCATACTAAAAGATGAAGCAGTTCCCACTTTAAAGGCAGAAGCTGCTGTTTATGGGCCTAAACCTGTAAGTACATGTCTTTTAAATGTGTAACGTTAGTTTCTGTGGGCGTTTTGGTTGCATCAAGACCAACGTGGTTTGGCTACGCTAAGCAATTAAAATTGTTAATATTGTATATATACAATATAATACTAAATTGTTTCATTCTTCTCCAACAAACGGCTACAAACACCAACAAACGTATATGTAATCACACCCGCGAACATCATTTATTTTTGACGTTTCAGTTATTAGTGTACATCGTTGTGTTTGACGACATGCTATTTCAGCTACAGTCATGCAAAACACATTTGTGTTTCATTTGGCCAGTGCAGTAGACTAGTAGAGGCATGGGTAGGTTTTGTACCGGGCTCATATATTTTAATTTTTTGTGAAACATATTTGGTTATATTCATTCTACAATAACGAGAATTGGTATGGCAATATTGACACCATTATTTACACTGCAGATGTGACTTCTGCCCGTAATGGTAAGGGGTGTGGCCAATAAAAACACATAAACCTACATTTGGCCATCTACCAATCTAAGACCAATGTATTTTTCGGAGGGATAGGCTTCATAGAAGCAGGAAGCAAACAAGCTGTTCAAAGGACAGTGGAGACAGCGGTGTAAAATACAGGTAAAATATACACGACCAAGCCAAACCATAACCAAACCACAACCATACCAAACACAACCAGGCCTAAAAAACACCACAGAACCACCCCTTTAAATAAAAATAAAGTCTCTAACAGGTACTTAATATACCTACAATATGATCAATATAATCTATTTGCACTAACTAGCGTCTTGCACATCTAGACTAGTCTCTGCCATCTTTAAATCTAAGAACAGTGCAGTTATAATGCTATGAGTAATGTTTGTTTTATTTATTTTTATTGTATAGGAATCAATCAATCAATCAATCAATCAATCAATCATCTTTATTTATATAGCGCTTTTACAATGACGATTGTTTCAAAGCAGCTTCATAGTGTTAAACAGGATAATATTGCAACAAAATTTGATTTGGCTGTACAGTCGTTCTGGAGAAAACAGTGATGTTATCAGCTTATTTTAATTTATCATATAGCGGCAATGTTGGCAGATCAGTATTATAGTTTCTAGAATTAAATAAGACCTAATTAATACATTTTATTTGTATATTTAGTTGAATAACTTGGATCATAATTTTAGTGTCCCCAACTGAGCAAGCCAAGCCAAAGGCGACTGATATGTGAAAATATTTTTTTAATTAAATCATACTTTAAAATATTTATATATACTATTTACATAATTATGGTCTATTAATGACTACTTAAAGATTTTTTTCCCTAATATTTATATTATTTATATTACAATTAGTGTAGTAAGTAAGGTTAAAATAGAGAATTCCAACACAAAGAGGCAAATTAGAATCACTTTGTGGCCGGAGAAATAATAATTTTCATTTGTAATGCAATTACACAAAGTTCCTGTATGGCTCTTTAATAAATAATAGTCAAGTTGCTTAAAGTATTGCAGATAATAAATGCTTACTTATTTGTAGGTTTTACATTTAAATACATCTTAGACATGGTCAAATATGACACTTGACCTCACCTGAATTTTTTTTGGTCATTAACAGAATATTATTATTTAAATAGTATATATAATTATTTTAATGTATAATTTAATTTAAAAATAATTTCACATATCAGTATACAATAAAACATGTGGAAGAGAAGACAATGCTGAATAAAGTCGAAGTTTTTGCTATTTTTGGACGAAAATTTATTTTCGATGCTTCAAGAGATTCTAATGAACTAACTGATGTCACATATGGACTACTTTGATGATGTTTTTATTCCCTTTCTGGACATGGACAGTATAGTGTGCCTACACCAGATACACTGTCAGACTAAATATAAAATATCTTAAACTGTGTTCTGAAGATGAACGGAGGTCTTACAGGTGTGGAGCGGTGTTAGGGTGAGTCATTAATGACATCAATTTTATTTTTAGGTGAACTAACCCTTTAACTGTTTAAATTAAAGATTAATCCCTATTAAACTTGCAAAAGCTATTCAATCAAGAGCAGTGAGTGATGTCCTTATCTTTTGTTTGACATTAAACAGACAGCAGTAAAGGTTACTGCTCCTTTAAGACCAAATGCAGGGATATGCTTTGTTTTTCTCGACTGTATACAGCTCACTTAAGGCATATTCAGACTATTTCTGCTAGGATACTTATCAAGATGGACATGTTGACATACTTCTTGTGTGAGTTTGTCCGTTTAAGCGCAATACTTGAAAGATAACTCAATATTTGCGTGCTGTGAGTCGTGTGCACGCTTTCGGGTGAGTTCACCGAGAAAGATCTTCTTACAGCGCGTGCAAGTTCTCATTTGCGTCTTCTGGCACTACATCCGGCTGATGACGGAGAAAACGACTGGTCATATTCAAACATACGGCGCACTCGCATCCATTGATCAAAGTTTACAAAGAGGTGAAACAGTAGCTATTTTTATTTACCCGCCACGGTGGCCAGTAGGTGAAACGGGTTTACCTGCCACATATCAAAATCATCTGCATTGGGCTGGTGGCGGGGGCTAATTTCCATCCCTCATCTGAATGCAGGAGTGCTCTAGGTTACCACAGAAACGTTGGTGGTTTGGCATTGATTGCTGTCATGACAATAACAAACAGCACTGACCATGTTGTGCTTTCTTCGGTACGACTTGCTATTATTATTATAAACTTTATTAACTTAGGTAGGCTGTACATCAAATTTATTGGTTGCTTTCTGCAGTCTCTGTACATCGTGATATGAGGAGTCTAATTTTTTATTAGTAAAGGGTGAGAAGTCTAGCCTAGAAATCTAGACGCATCCTAGCGGCAGCAAATTTAATCTGCCCGCAAGTGTCGTCTAGGAACTCTCAATACCTTTCTGAGCTGCATTCCTCACAATCTGGACGGGCCAATCACATCGTGTATAGAGTCGGCGGGCGGGGCCATAATGACGACGGCCGAGTTGCGTTTGCGTGCTTCTTTTGTCTAGTAAACACAGAAACTGATGAACGGCGGCAGTCTTTCGAATCAGCTTTGACTGAAATTCTGGAAGACTTGGAGTTAAGCTTTTCTCTGAGAAAAAAAACAAAGAACGGCACTGAAGTCATTCTTAAAAAGGGAAGATGTGTTCGGAGTTTAGCCGACCGGATACGGTTAATGTTTAATCTATCAACAAGCTCTGTTTCACCTTCGTTGCTCTGGTTGGTGTAGCGCTATCCTATCGTGTGTAGAGGGAGTTTGAAACACAACCGTTTATCTCGCCCCTCGGATTGAGCCCTGTCTATGGTGAGTTTCCAGACCAAACATCTTGATGTGGGTCTGGCTTGTCAGGCTATGAGAAGTCTGTTTCTTATCAAATGGAAAACCATATTACTGTAATAATAAAAACAAAAAATAGTTTAAAATCTTAACATTTGGAAAACACACACAAAAAAAATAAATAAAAAATAAATTAATAAAAATAAATAAAAAAACAAACAAAACAAAAACACCTGTAACAGCACAGTTTAACTGTTAATGCCTCACACTGATATGTATGTCAGAACCAGCCACACATTACATTTAAAATGTTAACTGAGGCCTGTAGAGTCTGAGGTGTAGTTCTTGGGTTGTCTGCAATTTTTCTACGCATTTCACAATTTAATATTTGATCTCGAGGGCGAATTTGCTGGTATGCCCACTCATGGGAAGATCTGTTTTGAATGTCTTAAATTTTTTTGGAAATGGCCTTGTAACTTCTCAGATTGATGGCAGCAACAGTTGCTTCCCTAAGATCATTGCTGATGTCTTTCCTCCTAGGCATGTTTTAACACTAAGCTGGATGCTCCAGACCAGCAAATTGCCAAAACTTCAGCTTTTATAGAGGTGATCAAACTTGCTGGTGATCAGTTAATCAAGGGCATTTGATTAGCAGTGCCTGACCGTTATTTGCCTTTAAATCCTGTTAACAGTAATGGTGTAAACTGTAAGTAAACTGTCACCAATGGCTTTTCCATTTTGGCTTTATTTTTGCTAAACAAATTTGGCACAGTATAATATCAGGGTTTGTTTTCAAAATTTAAGATCTGGCAAGGACCAGATGATTTTTGAATGATTTACTTGCCCTGATACAGAAAACCATGGAATTGAATAGGGTGTTAACTTTTTTCACATGACTTCATCAGGTATAACCTTATGGTAAATGGACTGCATTTATATAGCGCTTTCAACAGACCCTATGGCCATCCAAAGCGCTTTACATATCGCCTCACATTCACCCATTCATACACTGACGGCGATGTCAGCCATGTAAGGCACCATCCAGCTCGTCGGGAGCAGCTGGGGTTAGGTGTCTTGCTCATGGACACCTCGACACTTGGTCAGATGGAACCGGGATCGAACCACCAACCTTCTGGTTTGTAGACAATCTACATGAACCACTGAGCCACTGCCGCCACACCACTGAGCCACTGCCTCCACAGTGGCTTTACCTGTTTTTTATGAACAATGACAGGTGAAGTGAATAACACTGATTATCTCTCCATCACAGTACCTGCTAAACAAAACCGCTTGTGTAGTCAGCTCGCGTGAACAGCGTGCCCTGCTTGACTAGGCTATATATATAGGTTTGGACCTTGGTGCGGACTTTCAGGTGTGAAAACGCCCAAAGGCTTTGTCTTCTAGTTGCTCCGTCTGCCATGACTAAAGGTATAAATTATGTTGTTGTACATGTCACAGCACAGAACTCCGGGACATTTCATTCCCTACATTTCCTCTGTAATTTGCCATCACACAGTAGAGCAGGAAATTGAATTGTAAATCATTCCCAAAATTGCATATATTGCATGTGTCTAACAGCAGCAGTGTGAGAATTCATACATTTCAGGCAGACTTGACATTTAAGGACTTAAAATTTAGAAATGCATTGTTTGCCTGTATTAATTTTGTCACCTAGTTTTAATTTAGTCTTAGTCTTGTGCTAAATGTCCTTCTTAGTTTTAGTCATATTTAGTCATTTACATATCTTTTTTATTTAGTCAAGTTTTAGTCGACTACAAGTCTTGTCATTTTAGTCTAGTTTTATTCAAAAGAAAACTCAATATATCTTGTTCAAGTTTAAGTTCAAAAATTTTAGTCTTTTTTACATAAATTATTTCTGAGATTTTCTAATACCATTTCAGTCAAATAATGTTTCCCACATCTCAAATATTGGTTAAATGTCATAATTACCAGACAAAATACACTTGATGAATGATTTTTGTTGAATGCAAAATGCAACTTTGCTAAATGTATCGATTTCGATCCATATTAATTAATTTATATAGCTAACTGTACTTATAAGGGAGCATAAGTTTGCCTTTTTAAGCACTATTTTAAACTTTTATTGGGTAAAATTAAATTTTATGGAATTCATTAATATTCACTTGTGTGTGCTTATATAAGTATAATACAATTAAAATATTATGATGCAAGGTATTAATGTTTTAAAATGTCATATTTAAGAAAATCTAGTCTAGATACATATATATTTATTTATTTATTTATTAAAGAGCCATACAGGCACAAAGTGGTTAAAGCAGAAAAGTATTATATTTCCAGCCACAAAATTATTCTAAATCTGCCTCTTTGCATTGGAATTCTCTATTTTATCCTTAATCATTACACTAATAGTAATATAAATAATAAAAAGAAAAGAAAAGAAAAAAAAAAGAAGAAAAGAAAAGAAAAGAAAATAAAATAAAAATAAAAATAAAGGACCATAATTATTGCAGAAATATAGCCTGACAAGCCAGACGCACATCAAGATGTTTGGTCTGGAAACTCACCATTGCCAGGCCTCAATCCAAGGGGCGGGATAAATGGTTGTCTTTCAAACTCCCTCTGCACGCAATTGGATAGCGCTACAACCAAACAGAGCAACATGAAGCGGAGCTAGTTGACAGATTAAACTTTCGCCGTATCCGGTCGGCAAAACTCCGAACACATCTTCCCATTTTAAGAATGACTTCAGTGCCGTTCTTTGTTCTTTTCTCAGAGAAAAGCTAAACTCCAAGTCTTCTAGATTCGGGGTCAAAGCTGATTCGAAAGGCCGCTGTTCGTCAGCTTCTGTGTTTACTAGTAGCACGCAAGTGCAACTCGGCCATCATTATGTTAAGCCCCGCCCACCGACTCTATACACAATGTGATTGGCCTGACCAAAGTTTGTTTTTTACAGCTCAGAACTGTATTGAGAGTTGCGAGACGATACTCACGGCAGATTAGATTTGCTGCCGCTAGGGTGCGTCTAGATTTCTAGGCTAGCACAAATAGTTTTTACTACCAAAACAACTCTTCAAAATGTTCATTACTGTACTGTTTACCTGTATAGTGAAGCTGTTGTCTATTCAATGTATTGACATTGTCATTGACATTGGCTTGTGTGGAACTATTAAGAACTTCATGAGCCACGTGAGCGTGCGCACCCGCCGGGAGATGAACACAACTCTGTTATTCAACAGCTCTGGCTTTAACGGTCGGCATTAAGTGCGGCAAAAAAGCTATTTATTGTTTGAATTTCGTATTAAAACATTCCAAATTTGGTGAGTCAGAGCCTGACACATGTGACTCACGCAAAATGCGCAACAGTTGGCAACAGTTTTCTTCCTCCATGTAGTCTCGGGCTGCAGCCAGAGGATCACAGTGACAGGAGACTGAGACGAGACCTGAACTTGAGCAACAGCGCAAACTCATTCAGAATATTTTAAAGGCATAACAGCTCTGGTCTCATGATAAAAAAGCAGAGACGATTGTAGACGAAAATGAAGAGAGATTTTATCTTAGTTTTTATTTTATGCAAAACATTTTAGTCTCGTCCTTTTTCGTCAACAACAATGCATGTTAATTTAGTCTTAGTCAGCGTTTTTGTACATTTGGGTAGTTTCGTCATCGTCTCGTCTTAGTCAGGAAAAAAAGGTTGTTGATGAACATATTTCGTCTTGTCTCGTCTAATGAAATGAACACTAGTTTGCCTGAATTTACTTTGCAACATTAAACAAATATGTACTGTAAAGTATGAATGTGGGTAGTATGAATGAAATTTGGATGCTCTAAATCACCCATGTTGTTACAGTCTCGTTATCTGCAGCATCAGTTGTGCTGCTTCCCTTCCATCATAAATCATCTGCCCGTGGTCTCATGCACACTTTAGAATCTCAGTGGAAGTAATAGGTAATCTGGGGACTTTTAACCCTTGTGCATCCTTCAAATTCATACCCTTTCATTACCTCTCATGGATGAAAACATCATGTAAACTGCTGTAAATGTATCAGATAAATATTTTTGTCTGTGGTGTCAGAGAGAGAAGGCAATAGATCCTGCAGCTCGCTGGAGGGGTCAGGTTACATAATCATTTCTAAAACTTCGATACAATTCTCAACATCAAATGACCAGCAGGATTAGGGCTAGGTTCAATTCAATTTTCAAAAATCGATTCGATTCCGATTCTCAAGATCTTGAATCGATTATCATTATTCGATTCGATCCGATCCGATCGTCGAGATTTAGATATGTGGTTTTAAAGAAAGCATTTTTTTCCAGGCGTTACCTGAATTATAGGACTGTATTATGCAACATATTATAGACATTCAACTGCAAATGAATGGAGTATTGATGGTTGTAAAGAACAATCCCCCTTCCAGAGTGCTCTAGTCAGCGAACACGCACTATCATGACAAGGCAGTCATTACATCTTCCTCGGCAGTAAGAGTGCACTGCAGTGAGAACGGCTGTGATGTAAGCCGCGTTCTCGACATATCCAGCAGCCTGAGTTCGCTCATCTAACTTACTCTAGTATTCTCTGTCTGCGGCGGTTCTCTGTCCGCGGAACGAAAAGAGGAAGAGTGAGGAAAACTCGGTCTGTCCGTGATCCTTCTTCAGCACGGCGGCGGCGGTATAGTGACGAGAGCTTCGGGTTCAGTTCGTTTATCTACTCTAGTATTCTCTGTCCACGGCAGTTCTGGAGTTTTCAAAGGTGCCATGTTTGTTGTTTTTAATGTCCTTCCACCTCGCGTGCATGCGTGAATTCAATGACGTGGCAAATTAAAATTCACGGGGAAAATGTAGGCCTATTATTAAATCGATCCTCTGAGTTACGGATCGATCTTTAGAAATTAATATGAAAATCGATTCAGAATTGGTTAATCGATTTTTTTAACAATTTGCCACGTCATTGAATTCACGCACGCGTGCAAGGTGGAAGGACATTAAAACAATGAACATGGCAGCTTTGAAAACTCCAGAACCGCCGCGGACAGAGAATACTAGAGTAGGTAAACAAACTCAAGCCGAAGCTCTCGTCACTATACCGCCGCGGCCGTGCTGAAGAACAGAGAATACTAGAGTAAGGTAGATGAGTGAACTCGGGTTGCTGGATATGTCGAGAACGCGGCTTACGTCACAGCCGTTCTCACTGCAGCGCGCGTTTACTGCCAAGGAAGTTGTAATGGCTGCCTTGTCATGACAGCAGCACGCGCGCGTTCCCTGACTAGAGCAGCCTGGAAGGGGGATTGTTCTTTACAACCATCAATACTCCATTAATTTGCAGTTGAATGTCTATAATAATAGTATCAATATGTTGCATAACTACAGTCCTGTAATATTCAGGTAACAGCTGGAAAAAATGCTTTCTTTAAAAACACTTATCTAAATCTCAAAGATCGGATCGGATCAGATCGGATCGAATAATGATAATCGATTCAAGATCTTGAGAATCGGAATCGAATCGATTCTTAAAATTTGAATTGAAACCCAGCCCTATTCGGAGCGCGATGCGTGAATTCACTGAAGCTCACTCTCGCTCATGTCTGAGGTAAATCATTGACACATCACCACTTACAGTACATGTGTTATATTGAACTAAATGCATTACAATCGACTAAAACGAATGCACAAGTTACTCTTCTGAACAAGAACGCTCCGTTTCTCACACTGTTCACGTGAATCGAGGCATAGTTCGGCGCGCACACGCAAAATACCGGCAGCTCAATAGAGAGCGCGCCTCTTTTAAAGGGGCCGCACTATATTCCTACTCGTGGAATATGGACCTCCTCCGGGTATGGTGTGGTACTGGTGCGCTCTAAGGTCCGCACAACAGTTTTCACATTACCAGTTTTTCATGCGAACTGTGCCCTGTTCTGAACTAAACTGCCAGTAAAACTCCCTTTTATATTCTTAAAATGAGAGAAATCCCTACTTATTCTGAATTTTTAGGCTAGGCTGAAGAGACATGAACAAGTTCTTTGATACACATCTATGACCTTTGATACATATCTAGTCTTCATGCTGTTTTATTGATTATTATTGAATAAGTATTATATGGTTTCACTAATAATAAACATACATTTGCATAAAGCATGCATATTTGTCCATATACCCATGTTGATTAGAGTATTAAAAACGTAATTCAAACTTAATTTAAGATAAATTTACAGCAAATAAAAATATGCGATTAAATTGCGATTAATCACGAGTTAACTCATGAAAATCATGCCATTAATCGCTAATATAAAAATATAATCGTTTGACAGCCCTAGCATAAATACACTCCCTTTGTTTCAGTTTACTCCATGTAGTTATGAGAGCTGAGGTGCATATTTGATTTTCTCAGACACGAGTGTTCAAAAGTCTCACACACACACACACACACACACACACACACACACACACACACACACACACACACACACACACACACACACACACTCTCTCTCTCTCTCTCTCTCTCCCTCCCTCCCTCCCTCTCACTAATATGCAATAATACTCCATAGAAAACGAAAGAAAGCCAGAAACTAAGCTTGTTTTGCAGTCCTATCTAAAGGGTTAATGGTGCCACCTGGTTTTCAACTGTCAAAATGACTCATTTTACCTCTTCCCAAAAGGAAAAACCCAATCAACAATCAAAAAAGCATGAGTATATGGCTCATGGCTTTGCAATAATAAAAAAAATGGTTATAATGGAAGAAAAATAATCATTGTGGGTTTTTTCCCCAAATAAATGACATCATTTATGAAATTGGCAATTAAAGAGTTAAAATCAGTTTTATTTTTTTATTTTTTATTAACTAATTAATTTATTTTACATTTAGTAGTTTTGATTCAGGACTGAGGTTGATAAATAGATTTATGCAAAAAAAAAAAAAAAAAAAAAAAAAAAAATTATATATACATACATATTTTTCTACTATATACTACTCTCTAGAATATAGTGTGTAAGAATTTGATTTTGTACGGAGTATTAGATCCCAGAAGTCCTGTAGCTTTAGCCAAGAAACATGTCATGTCTCTCCGTAAGGATATTCATGAGATTTCTTGTTTGAATCAAGACAACCTGCTCTTGATATAGATGTGTGATTTATTATGATCTACCAAGTTACAAAGCCAACAGCCAAGGAGGAGTTTTAATAAAGTAGGCTTTTTTAGAACATTAAAAATGGCAGAAAATGTCATGACTGATACATGAATTTAAATTGGATACATTTGTAGAGCAAGGCAGTATGATTTATACCAACACAACAGGGTTCCAGCACCTTTCGGTGCCTCGATATGCCAACACATGGTAAAAGCACACCATGTCAAGATAATGCAGATATATCATGTTACATCATAACGATGTGAATATTTACTATAACCGTGTGTCAAGGACTGTGATATTTCTGCTCCATTATGTGTAGCGATGGTACCGAAAACCGGTATTAAACGGCCCCGGGGGTGAATTTTGAAAGACCGTTGTATCGATAAGCTCGAACGTTATCGGTTCTGCTGTCGGTACTTTTGAAAATACACGTAGAGAGAGAGAGAGAGAGAGAGAGAGAGAGAGAGAGAGAGAGAGAGAGAGAGAGAGAGAGAGAGAGAGAGAGAGAGAGAGAGAGAGAGAGAGAGAGAGAAGAGAGAGACGAGAGAGAGAGAGAGAGAGAGAGAGAGAGAGAGAGAGAGAGAGAGAGAGAGAGAGAGAGAGAGAGAGAGAGAGAGAGAGAGATTTGATTTTAGAGTCTGATTTTATTTAGATTTTGGCTTCCAAAGATTAAAATAATAATATTTATGTCTAGCGCAACTTATTTAATTCCCTTTGAAGCAGCAGCCTACGCTGTTATTTCTCCATAAAACTCAAACGCAATGACAGAATCAGCACGATCAGTGATTGTTGTAAAATACAGTCTAGCTACTGTTGGTAAATTGTGGGACGCGTTTAATAATAAAAAGAGCGATTAAAAGCAGAAAAATGTGCGCAAGATGTTGTTCCCAAGTCGGCGCGCGCTCCGAAACAGCCCACAACGAGACGAGCAAATTACACTTTCGGTTTGACATTCGCGTCTAAACGATCAAATGTACACAAACATCTATGTTAAAATGACCGGCTTGGAGAGTCTCTTAAACACGACACAGTTTGTGTCTAAAATGGATGTAGTAATTATGGATATAGTCAGGAGAAAGTGTAGTGCATCTGCCTACAGACCCTTTTACAGCCCAAGTGATCAAAGAGTTGCGTGTGCATTTTGGCAACGGAAGTGGTGGTGTTCCCTATTGGTTCTAACGTGTTAGCAACTCCGTACTTATCAATTTCATTTGTAATGATTTTATTAATAGTTTAATTGCAAAATAACCATCTGAGAAATGTATGCAAGCAACATGGTTGCTATTAAAGTACTATAGCATTACAAAATTAAACTTTAAATAAAAGTGTGTCGACACATACGAATCAATAACAACATAACATGTAAGGAAGAGGTCTGTGTATGTCTGTGTATAAATGTATGTCTGTGTGAAGAATAAGAATAAATGTAGAAAATTGTATTGGACATTCTGTACATGCCCACAGACAACGTATTCATAAGCATCCGGTTATTTATATGCTTGTCTCGGGTGTACACACTCGGTTTCTCAACTAAATACGTATATATCCCAACACCTGGTCATCTGCTAACGTCTTCTATCCACTCCACTATAGTACACGGATCTAGCCGAATACCATCTGATAAAGTCAACTTTTTAAAATAACTTGACATGCTGCTGATTCTCGCCACAGTTTGTTGCCAAAATGCGCGCGCATATATTGCTACATCATCATTGTATACAAACAGTAAAAGGGTCTATTATCAGTCGCCTATAGATCTGCACATCTGTCTTAAAAAGGCAGCGGTGTAAATAACATGCTGACGAATTACTACGAATTAAACAACCAAATGTAAAGAGAAAATCACTCACAGCTCTTGAATTAATAACTTCAGCTGTAATAAGCATTATTTTGGCTATTTATGGTAAACTATGCAGTGCTATTTTACTAGAATTCTTCTTGAAATGAAAGCACTGTGTAGGCCTATATAATGTGTATTTTTTGTTAATTGTGTGTGTGTGGGGGGGGTGTGTGTATATATATATATATATATATATATATATATATATATATATATATATATATATATATATATATATATATATATATATATATATATATATATATATATATATATATATATATATATATATATATATAATCTCAAAAAGTACAGATAAGAATACCGTTAAAGTACCGGACCGATAAGCAGTATCGGTAAGAAGTAATACTGTTAAAATCTTAACGATACCCTTCCCTAATTATGTGTTTAAGAGGAAATGGGTGTGAGTAAATGATCTGTGTCTGAATTATTACTTTAATCACATCTGGTGAAGAAACTTGATTAAAGTCTGGCTTAACATTTCTGCTCTCCATCCATACTCTGTGTCTGGACTCTTCATATCAGAAGTTCTGCATCTATAAAATTGGTTTCCCAAAAGCTCCTTTGGACATTTTTCCACTTCCAAACAGGTGAGAAGTGAAAAACCTAATAGGATTTTGCTCCGGCTTTGACAAAGAAAATGATAATAACTGAGCCACTTGCTTCAGCTGCCGCATGCATAGCATTGTGAGAGCTAGCTGGCTGGATGGCTGACTGACACACACACCCATTCCAGCAAGAGATCAGGGGGTAAATTAGCTGTACCCTTGACTATTCACTACCTTGAGCCAGTTCTTTAGTGTGTGCTCAGCAGCGAATAGGATGAAGGCACAAAGCAGCAGCTGCTGAAAGCTGGTCTGTACAATGGGGCCTATTAGTGGGCTTTAAATGGAGGAGACGAGCCCCCTCCACAAATCCCCCTGCAGGTTAGATAAAGAGACAAGGGTGGGTGCAGACCATGTCAAAACTTCTGTGAGATCCAGAAACTAGTGCTACGGCTGTATTTTCCACTACTCCAATGACCACATTGTACTATTTCCATGATAGCATGCAGTAACATTCACAAATGCCTGGAGAATCAGTCAAATCAAAAGAAACACACACATCAGCCAAAATAGATATAAATAAACCTTTAGATGTATGAAGTATATGTGAATGAAGTCTGCCTGTGCAAACATGCCAGGGTGTTCTGGGGGCTTTCTTTCCCAGTCTAGTCTGTTTTGATCTCAGTCTCGGGTTCCTCCTTCAATGTGCATCTGTATGATTTTTTCAGTAGGTCAACATGGTGTATCTGATAGTACCGTAGTCCTTAGTAAAGTAGCAGCACACTCTCCTAAACACACGATCTGAGAAATCATTCATGTCTAGAGCAGGAAGGCACACATGCGCACATGCACACACGTGCACACACACACACACACACGCACGCACGCACGCACGCACACACGCACGCACGCACGCACGCACGCACGCACACACGCACACACACACGATGTTTTTACATCAGTAAAAACCCTAGTAATGATGATTCCTGCCTTTGAAAGCTCCACAGACAATCAAAAAATGCATAATCTAAAGTAACGAATACTGCATAAAAAAACAAAAAAAAAACAACAAAAAAAAAACAAAACAATAGGCCTGTTTATATATATATATATACTTATTTCTATGTGTTTTTAGGACAATTAAATTATTCTGTAAAGCAGCACACTTTACAACAACAGTAACAGTACAGTACAACAACTTTCAAATATTTAAAATGAATACATTTCATCCTTGAATGTTAATGTCCACTTAACATTCACTTGTGTGTAAATTGCCTTGTGTGTGTGTGTGTGTGTGTGTGTGTGTGTGTGTGTGTGTGTGTGTGTGTGTGTGTGTGTGTGTGTGTGTGTGTGTGTGTGTGTGTGTGTGTGTGTGTGTGTGTGTGTGTGTGTGTTTTTGAGAGTTTCCTGGCAGCGCTCTCCTCCCACCTGGGTCATTTGTACTCTTTAGTTAATCAGATTTAAGCTTATCAATCGACCATTCATAATTGTGTGAGGATGTGCCCACTGCCCACAGTCATCAGCTTTTGACCACAGTTCAAATCATGGTTGAGCAGAGGAATGTGCAATTTCATCGATTCATTTGTGTTGTTTACTGAAACTATTAAGTTAGAGATCAGTAGAAGCAATAGTGTATTAAGTTTTTAAGGGCATATTGCAGGTTAGTGAGTCAATGTATAGAAAAATAATGCAGGAACTAGATATTAGACTTTGAAATATATAAATATGCTACTAAGGCTTTTTTGATAGTTTTTATGAGAAAATGTTACTTCAGCATTTAAAAATGCAAAAAGTGTTGCCAAAAAAAAAAAAAAAAAGCCAAATGCCAAAAAAGTGACGTAATGTAAGGGAGTACAGGGAATTTCAATGATATGAAAACAATTGATCACAATTACAGTACTCATATAGCAGACCACCAGTGTTGGGCAAGTTACCGGTTAGTGAGCTAAGCTACCAGTTACTCTACTACACTGAAGCTACCTCCCTGGGAAATGTAGCAAGCTAAGCTACAGCAACTTGGCAAAAGTAGTTTACTACATCTAAGCTACTTTTATTTATTTAATTTTATATTTAACCAAATTCATTCCAATCAATGTTATCTCAGTGATCAATACAAGTCAAGCATTAGACATCCATACTTTTCAGCTATTCAAAAAGGGTCCAAAATCAATTTGGCAACAAAACATATGATTCATAATATTAACAAAACCAGGTCTCAAGAATGTCTGTGTATGTTCAATTGTATATGATATGCATATGCACGTGTTTGCATTTATGCTTAATTTAGAATTGGGCACTTTTGCAGGACAAACTGTAAGTTAATTTACAACTCAACTCAGAAAGTAGGCCTACTTAACTCTTATTTATAGCAAAAGAATTAAGACCTGATCCAAACAGTACCAACATGGCAAAAAACAAAACATGTAGCCTAAGTGTGTGTGTATGTGTGTGTGTTTCGTACACCGACGTTACACCGATTCATACACCGACGGCGATGTTAGCCATGTAAGGCGCCATCCAGCTCGTCGGGGGCAGCTGGGGTTGGGTGTCTTGCACACTTGGTCAGGTGGAACCGGGGATTGAACCACCAACCTTCTGGTTTGTAGACAACCTACATGAACCACTGAGCCACTGCCGCCCCATAATATATATATATATATATATATATATATAAAATAAAATAAATCTTTACTAAATACCCTGACCAGTTTCAAACTTTGCATTACATTAAAATTAAATGCTACACAGGATCCAAGAAAAAAGGATTTAAAAATCTAAACAACCAGGATGTAATTAGAAATACATCTGCCATCAAAATGTGTGTGTCCTCAGTTTCTACAAATAAAATTTTATTTTTATTATTATTTTAAATTGTACAAATAAATATTAATATTGTAATGGACAGACCGTAAAACTGTATTAAATTATTAAGGGATCTCATTCAATGCTTTTAGAATATTTACTTTTTTAAATATTGTTTGTGACAGTAGCCTATAAATATTTTTTTTAAAAAGATTTTTTGTTTGTTTTTTTATTTATGAAAATAAACGGTATGTTAAATGGTACAAACTTTCCATCTAAAGTTCTTTTAAACAAGTGTTAAATTAGATATTATTAAAAAAAATATTTTAGCTAAAGTATTTGTATAATTAATGTGTGACTTTTGGCCCATGTTTTACCACCTCATTTATAAACCACTTTTGATTTTGATTCAAAACCACTTTTGATTTATTCAACCCAGGCTCATAGGAAATACGTGTCTCAGACTACATAATTGCAGGTCATTATTGAATAGTGATTATGTTACACACACACTGACTCAGGTCCCCTGTAAGATAGTAAATCACAACGCCTGTGTGTTTGTTGTGCATTTCTTATCATCACAAACACACTGTAAAGATTTCGAGTTTTTACAGCAATACCTGAGTTAAATGAAGCAGAAATAGCTCTCTAATGTATTAATTGCAGGTCATTTTTGAATAGATTACTTTAACTTTAGAATGAGTACCAATTCGGGAGCAAACTGACTGAATAGTGTTCTTAATATTAACATCAATACTATTAATGAAAAACATAACAGAACTGTACAGTACAATGACAAGCTGGCTTAAATGGGTGCTTTTACATTTAGCTTTGAAACTGAATCTTCTGCAGGCTATACTGTCAGCTTCTCACTCGTGATAAATTAAATCTGATACCTGCCGCCAGTCTGTGCTCAGTTTAGTTTTTAATAGCGTCTGTTTTCTAACTGAATGAAATAATTGTTATTACTATAAAACAATCGAAACGATATCGATACATATGACTGTTTATGATTTCATACAGCAATATTTATAACGAAAAAACATTTACATGTCTTGACATCATAAGAGATAAGTCAGTAAATTTGAGTAAAATCACAGGCTTTGCTTATCCTGTGTGAATGCACCATGCAAAACTCAGATGTGGGGGAGTAATTTCTAAATCACAGAGGTCCCTAGATAATATAATCCTGTGCGAATAGTGCTTATGTAAATTTATAAATCATAAAATAAAAGAAAGTACCAATACATCACGGTAATAACTGGTTTGAGGCATGTTAGCTGGAAAGGCATGCAGGTATGATCATTCTGATCATCAGGAGCAGTTTTCATGTTTCATTAACAGTTCATGAAGTATTGTGGATTTGCCATGGTAACATGGTAACAAAATGCAAATTTATTTTCAATATGTTATTTTGTTTATTTTTAAATTAGTATTTGGTGGCTATAGTTTTAACAAAACTGCTATTTCATATATTTAACTTATAGGCCTATTTATTTATCTATCAGTATTAGCCTCATACAATTAATGCATATGTTAAAGGGTTAATTCACCCAAAAATAATTGATTCAATTTCTCACCCTCATGCCGTTGGACACCCGTAAGACCTTTGTTCATCTTCGGAACACAAATGAAGATATTTGAACATGTTTAAGTAATAAAACTTAATTTAATGTTAAACTATAATACTATAATGTATTTTTAGATTTAATCTCAGCATGTTGTGTGCTATTTTTGTGTTACATCCTCTCTCTCATTAGCTATAGGTCAAGGTCATTACTGCAGATTTTTATACAAGCAGATTTACTGAAACATGTCAAACGTGCAATGTAAGCCCAATAATTTACACTATTTAGGTTAACATGATTTTTCATGTTCCAAATTTTGAAATTGTCCCGTAAAGTTTAGAGAACGACCTGACAAAATGGCGCTCGTTTTCAAGCGGGACAAATTCTAAACAGCATAAGAGAAAAAAAGCCATGTACAATGTTTAAAAAAAAAAAAAAAAAAAAAAAAAAGACTTTAGTCTGCAACTTAAGTTTAGTGACATATGCAAGTAAATTCTTAATATTGATTTATTTGTTTTATCATTCATTCATTTGTTTAAATTTTATTTTTATTTTTTTGTCGTCGTTGCAATTTTTCTCATCCAAGCCAAACTCTTTTACTGGCTCATGTTTAATACAAAATGCATTGGCTTAGTTTTCGATTTTGCATACCTTTTGAAAAATTATGAAAACACTGTCATTACCCTAGACCCTAGACGCCCAAAAACAAATTACACAAGCTATTCCAGCAATGTATTTGTCAAAATCACAGACAGCAGAGGAACTGACACACAAATACAACATCTATTATTCAGGCTATTATTCAGGCTTCTGGCTGGAATGCCCAGGCTACGTCTGACCTTCTGTGGGTCTCTCATTCCCTCTGGCTTTGGTTTGTCTCTCGCTTTTCTGCCCACAGATGGGGAAAAGCAAAGTTTCAGGGCAAATGTCAACAGCACCAGCAAAGAGATGCTAAAACCGGATGGGGGGGAAACGAGAGAGCGAGCGTTTTTAGGGACAGAAGCAAATAGGATGAATGAAGAGATCTGTAGATCCATAGTTTGCTCTAACAGAAAAGCTCTGGACTTAAGTACAAGTCATTCTCTTTGAAAAGCATTGCCCATCATTCCAATTACCAGCATAATTTCTCCCAGACAATTAATGCAAATTCTCATCAGACCTGTGAGCTGAGAAAAGCAGAAACCTGTTCCATCAAAAGCTTTCTAAAGCTCCTCATACAGACAACTCAATCCATGCACCATGAATCCAGTCTGCTGAAAGTGAAAACAAATTTAACATATAACTGTACTTCCTGTTGAGCAAGTAGAAATCACAAGTGCAATAATCAAATAATTTGCTATATGTGCATGTGGAGAATTTACTGAAATGTGGACTGACATGCTCTAATACACCCAACCTAAGAGCCCCGTGACCAGGCACTAATGCGTTTTGAGTTTTCAACAAGTTTCACAAATCTTTGGGAAACACTTAAGGCTAATTGTTTGGATTGTATGAAGTCCCTATGATATGTGGGCCTTTGTTAAAGCCCACTGATTAGTCTAGTAGTTTCCGGCTAATTTAATTACGTCACTTTATTTCCCGGCTTTTATCACAACACGTCTATATATTAATGCCCAGGTCTTAGAGATGATAGCCATTTTCCATCACACTCCACAGTCATTATAGAGCACACAGATGTGCATGGAAACCAAACATGCCAACCTTAAAGGCTGAGCTGTGTTCAACTGCTGGACTTGATTTTTTTGTGGTCAACCAAATACAAATTTAAGCTATAGCCTATAAGTGATGTCAAATTAATATTTTTTATATATATATATATATATATATATATATATATATATATATATATATATATATATATATATATATATATATATATATATATATATATATATATATATATATATATATATATATATATATATATATATATATATATATATATATATATATACACACACTCCAGTAGTTTGAGTTGAGGCTTTAGAAAATGTAACTAATCAGTTTCTGTTTCCCTGAGCATTTCCCTGATAAAATAATAATAATAATGATGATTAAGTTAATTTAGAACAATAGGAATATGATGCTCAGGGAAACAGAAACTGATTAGTTACATTTTCTAAAGCCTCAAACTACTGGAGTTTATATAATTGATTATGGAATCTGGTGGTATCACACTCAAATCTCAAACATGGACACACTAGAAGATTTTAACATTACTACAAGATATTATTAAGATTATCATGCCAGGAGAAGCACATGTGATCTCATGGTAGCGTAGCGGATTTAAAAATGTACATAGCAAATCGTCATTGGTGTCTCAAAAGGTAACGCTTAAATTTGCTAGCAGCTTTCTACATTCCCTCAGTGTGTTCAAAACAAACGTGATTTCTCCCCAGCTCTTCTCTTTGTCCATACAATTGTGCCATGTTCTGAAGACACATTATACAAGCAGTCGTGTTGTGGTAACACTTCCATGCGCTGTTCCGCCATCTCCACTGTTCTACGGACCCGCACAGCTGCTTGTTTTGTGGTCGCTATTTCAACAGTGCTCTCATTCACTTCTCTCATTTGCTATTGTGAAAGAACTGACTGATTTAAAATCTTAAATATCAAACATGTTTGATCCAATCAGGTGGCCCGATGTGTCTGTGAACAGATCGGGAGGTTAAAGATTTGGCATCACATCAATAGATAATCTCTGCCAAACATCGGAACCGACAAATGTCATGGGCAAGATATTTTTGCAGATTGTAGAAAGGGGCGAATCTGTCATAAATCGGCCTAAAACTCCAGTAGTCTGAGCCCGGTTTAATACAACAATTTCTGAAACCCTTCAATGTACATTTAGGAATCCACGTCACAAACTATGTGCAAATGTGCCACAAAGATTGTTGTTGGTTTTTTATTTTTTTTATTTTGCAAAGGTCTCTTATACAAACTAATACTATGTGTGTGAGTCTCTCCCTACTCATGTTGATTTCCATTTTTTTGTGTGTACTGTGTAGTACTGTGACTGCAGTGCAGCAGCCGGTTTCCCTAAAGCTTTTGCTCTCTCGCTCTAGTCACACGCGCGCCCTTTCTGAAGAAGACACCATACCCATGTCACATACAAGGAGGGAAGTACAGGGGGGGAAGTTTGGTCCGATTGTTCAGTTTGAATGTCTCACATTAGAGATTCAGTCACATGATCAAGGAATAGATATAAGGAGATTGTAACTGTTGCTCTGTATCTTTTATTCTCTAGCTCTTTCTCATCTTGGAGTCTTCTTTTTTTGCTTGTCTCTTTGCTCTCTCTCACTCTCTCTCACTCTCTCTCTCTCTCTCTCTCTCTCTCTCTCTCTCTCTCTCTCTCTCTCTCTCTCTCTCTCTCTCGTAACATTCTATACATGCTAAGTATGATTAATTGTATTAGTTTTATCATCTCATACATCTATTTTGTAACTATTTTAAGTGTAATTATAACCAGATTGTTGTCATTAAATTCTTTCTATTACATTTTTTTTGCTAACTTGTTTTGATTTAGCATTTTGAAGTGCTACCTATTGCAATATGATATAGTCACCTCATAGCAATGCTCTCCCACATATTTTGCTATAGTAACTGCAATTAATTCCGTCGTTGGTATAAGTAGCAGTGGGTGGTTAAGATTTTTTTTTTACAGTTTTCTACCAGCTTGCTAATAATGTGTCCTTAGTAATTTGCACATTCATTTTTCTTCAATGTTGGTTAATGTTCACAACATACAAATGAACAAATATTTCAGCTTTTTTTGTTTTGTTTGTGTTTTATTTTGTTTTGATCTAATGCAATCAAATCAATCAATCAATCAATCAATCAATCAATCAATCAATCAATCAACTTTATTTATATAGCGCTTTTGCAATCACGATTGTGTCAAAGCAGCTTCACAGTGTCAAACTGGATAATATTGCAACAAAATTAGATTTGGCTGTACAGTCGTACTGGAGAAAACAGTGATGTTATCAGCTTATTTTCATTTATCATATAGCGACAATGTTGGCATATCAGTATTATAGTTTATAGAATTAAATAAAACCTAATTCATAAATTTTATTTGTATAATTAGTTGAATAACTTGAATCATAATTTCAGGTCATCAATCAGATAAATTTATAAGACCATCCCCTGAGCAGGTCAGGAAGGAAAGGTTTAAAATGGGTGAACAATGAACTTATGCAAGAATTTCTCCATCAAGCTTACCAGTTTACTTGCAAACGTTAACTTGCAGTCCTGCCACCCAACACAAGCCACTGATGGAGGCCAGATGACCTGCGGCCTAGGCGAGAGGGTCTTTCTCCATAAGTAGGTCTGCTCGTGTCTAAGGGTAAGCATTTGCCAGTGTGTGTAGATTCTTTGACAATGAGATGAGACTCAGTATGCAAATGAGCCCTGATTAAAGTCATTGATGTGTTAATGTTTAATATCAGCTGTCAAAGAGCTCTGTTGCCTTACCCAGAAGCTTCCACACCAATCCATCCATCTGCTAATGAGAGATAACAAAGGCTTGTTTTAAAAAATGCTGATCTCTTTTCTCTAATTTCATTCTCCGCTGCCTTTACTCCATCTGCAGGATCAACACCTTAACTCAAGGTTTCTTCACAGAGGGTTTATCCCTCAGTTCACTAGTAAATCCCTAATGTTATACGCCTTTTGACATTTAAATACATTGTGCTTTGACCTCCTGTTTTACTTGCTCTCTTTCTAGGTCCATCCATAGAGAAAGAGAGCATGCAAACCTCAACACAGGTGTTTCTTGTCTCTTTCGTATTTGATGTAAGTTCTTGATATCTTTGTCATCATAGTTTTTACTCTCAGCGGGCACACCTCAGGTTTTATCTCAAACTCTAAACTCTGTCTGTCTTGTCACTATTCGGCTGTTCTGCCAGCCATCAAAACACAGGGAGAGCACTTCAAAATGTGAAAAATATGTTGCTCCACTAAATTATTGATCAGGGGCATACGAATTTGACCCTTTTCCACACACACACGAAAGTTTTCTGCTCCGTGTACTCGCAAATAGGTTTAAATGCAAGGTGTTGGAGCATGAAGATGGTAGAAAGGTCTGTGAAATCTCACTGATGGGAGATTGGCTGCAGTCGGTCTACGCATGGATACGATGCTCCTGCAACACCCGCTAAAAGCCCATCTACAGGACCCCCACAGCTTCAATCAACCAGTCACTCTCCACCTGTCAATACCAACTATCCATGGCTGTCTTGTTCCCTCCTCCAGTGTCTCTAAAGATCATGTAAGCCATAAATACTGCATGATATGAAAGGACTGCTTAAACATGATGAATGGCCAGTGAAATTAAAGTTGGCAAATGGATTAATGGTGGATTGGGGTCCTTGACTTAAGTCGTGGGCATTGTGGGATTTCTGACAGATACTGCGTCAGGAACCGGTCACTAAACAGGATATCAATGACCACTTCACTCGACAGAGTAGATTTGCAGATATCCCCATCAGAAGAGCACACACACACACAGGAGCTGCTTCTGTCAGGAACACTATGCGATGGAGCGAGGATCTCTCCAGGTAAGACAACACCATCTACACCTACTCAAATTTGACATTAGCATCCCTATAATCCAATGTGAACCTGCTTTGATCCAATGGCATAAACTTAATTATCTCACTGAATTGAACACAAACAGCATACGCAACATATAAAATAGAAGAAAAAAACAGACATGACACCAAACATGTGCGACTGCACATCAGACTGTGATAATCTTTTCTTCCCTTTTGGGATGCATATCCAAGTGAAATGGCTTTTGGAACAAGAAAAAAAATGCAGGGTGGGACTTGATTTTGTCCATGGGGAATTGGTCTGCTACTGGTTGATCTCATGTGAGTTATAGGTTTTCCCACACTTGTGCCAGTCAATACATCACCAGAGGATACATGTACGAGTGAGGTGAAATTATCTTGATTAAGGGCCCATTGCAAAAATAAACAAGTGAATGGATAAATCATCAATAAAAAACTATTTAAAAAAATGATGATGGAGCTGCCTTTAGCCCCGATGTTCTGCTCACCAGCCATTAAATACAATAAGCAGTGCAGATAACCAGAATGCTGCAACACTAAGGCATATTCCATAAGTATGACAACGTTTCAGTCGAACACAGAGCTTTGCCTCTAATGTTTCAGGCCACATTAAGCCATACAGGGCTCCAGCAATCGAGCAGGGCCTTGACTCCCAATCAGAGATGTCCATTCTCAGCAAGCTGACATGTGTGGCGAGAGGCGACCCAATCAAGCGAACATCTTTCCCCAGACTTGAAGTGACATTTACTGCAGCTGGAGAGAAGATGAAATGTCACCGAGCTCTTTGCCCTTCTCTCCCACCCTGATCGCAGCACTGCCTGAAGATGACATCAAGGATATGCCCAAACCGGCTCTCAGGACCACTCCAGGACCCTATCTGGTAGGTCTAGGTCCCCTTGTCATCAGTCGGCGCCTCTCAGATCACCCCCGCAATAGATGCACAGTGCTAAAAAAAAACATGTAAAGCCTGTTTGACAAGCATGTTTCATTATGTGAGCGCTGCTACCTTGGTCAACACATCCTTCAGGAGCCAGTGTGTTAAGAGACACGTCTCATCCTCTCAGCACAAGAGGGTTTCTATGATATGCAATTCATTTTGAACTGTTTAATAAATTAACCTCAAAAACTGTAATACACATACAATTAAACTTACACAATATAACTCATTCTCACTGGATTATATTTAAATGTTTGATTCAAATTGTAGTCAATTTAATGAGGGACATCTAATGTCAATGTTAATGTAAAGGCATTCTTGATTTCTGCAAAGTGATCATGAGACTTCTGCTTTACATTATGTTTTTCTATGTATCTACTTGTGCCATTTCAATGTCAATAAATGTTGTCCAGTCATTGCAGTGGTCATAAATGATGTGGGGGAACAGTGAATCACCTGTTAGGTCATTTATCAGAAGGGTCAATATACAGAAAACTACAATAGAACAATAGAAAGCTACTTATGTTTAGTCCTGGTGATCAATGAAGTTTACAAATCCATGCAGTTTACATCCAAACAGGTGTCCTCCTGTATGGAGGTCAGTGAATATTTAAAATCTAATACATTTGATCATCCAAGCAAGAACATTTCCAAGTTACCATGTCTGTGGGAAAAAAGGTACAGACATGGCATCGGAAGTTATATTTCTCCCTCAACGCCTGAGAGCATTGATTCATTTCCACTTCTATACCTTCAAACCCAAACACTGATTTGTTGGCATTTCCATTAGAAAGTGACCTGTGCCTTTGCGCAACTGCATTTACCAAATGTCAGATGAAGTAAACAACTCCTCACTGGAGTTAATGTGTGCTTTTGTCTAAGCCAAGGCCAGGACCAGCTTGCCTCTCTCAGCCAAATTTTAACATTTTTTTCCTTTTCATTGAGGGGACTTGTGTCTTTGAGGCATCTTTTCATCTCAGGTCATGTGTCTGATGTCTGCAGTGGGGTTCTATGAAAGGCTCCGGACTGTTTGCAGGGTTTTGCCAAAGCTGCACAGCCAATGAAGCCCAATGAATGGGTTCCATGGTTTACCTATGACCAATTTACCCTCCTCCACCACACACGTCTTATCTATTTAATTTCCGATACAGTCCCTTCACTATCATGGCAACATCTGGTAAATCCCCAGAAGACAGCAAAACACTGGTCATGGGTCTAAGGAATAAGGGCTCAAAGACATGCAGAGACAATCATATGATGTGATGAGTGCAGTTACGTTATTGTTCACTATTACCATTTTTAGTAGCTTAAATTTTAAAGGAATTTAAAACGTGTCTGATAAAAAATAATGTTGTCATTATGTAGCAGTACACTATCATAGCTCAGCTATAGACATGAACTAAATGACAAATGGCTAAATGAAAACATTCAGATGCCTCTTTACGAAAAGCAGTTAAAATTAAGTCTGTCTCTAAGATATCCAGCATATTCTCATACACTATAGACAAAAACTCACCTAAATGATTATTAGGAACACCTGTTCAATTGCACATTAATGTAATTATCTAATCAACCAATCACATGGGAGTTGCTTCAATGCATTTAGGAGTGTAGTCCTGGTCAAGACAATCTCCTGAACTCCAAACTGAATGTCAGAATGTGAAAGAAAGGTGAGTTAAGCAATTTTGAGCGTGGCATGGTTGTTGGTGCCAACGGGCCAGTCTGAATATTTCACAATCTGCTCAGTTACTGGGATTTCCACGCACAATCATATCAAAGGTTTACAGAGAATGGTGTAAAAAGGGAAAAACATTCAGTATGCGGCAGTCCTGTTGGCGAAAATGCCTTGTTGATGGTAGAGGTCAGAGGAGAATGTACCGACTGATTCAAGCAGATAGAAGAGCAACTTTGACTGAAATTACCACTAGTTACAACCGAGGTATGCAGCAAAGCATTTGTGAAGCCACAACACGCACAACCTTGAGGCGGATGGGCTACAACAGCAGAGGAACCCATCAAGTACCACTTATCTCCACTAAAAAATAGGAAAAAGAGGCTACAATTTGCACAAGCTCACAAAAATTGGACAGTTGAAGACTGGAAAAATGTTGCCTTGTCTGATGAGTCTTGATTTCTGTTGAGACATTCAGATGGTAGAGTCAGAATTTGGCTTAAACGGAATGAGAACATGGATCCATCATGCCTTGTTGCCACTGTGCTGGCTGGTGGTGGTGTAATGGTGTGGGGGATGTTTTCTTGGCACACTTTAGGCCCCTTGGTGACAATTGGGGATTTTTTAAATGCCATGGCCTACCTCAGCATTGTCTGTGACCATTTCCATCCCTTTATGACCACCATGTACCATCCTCTGATGGCTACTTCCAGCAGGATAATGCACCATGTCAAAAAGCGCAAATAATTTCAAATTGGTTTCTTGAACATGATGATGAGTTTGCTGTATTAAAATGTCCTCCACAGTCACCAGATCTCAACCCAATAGAGCATCTTTGGGATGTGGTGGACAAGGAGCTTCATGCCCTGGATGTGCATTAGGGCTGGGACAGTATGGATTTTTTCTTACCGTGGTTTAAAAAACAAGAAATTCCCACAGTTCATCTGTAAACCTCTTTTAAACCCGTGATGTAACCCCTGTTACGAGTCTTGTTGTGAGTGTGCCACACACTATCTTCTTCTATAATTGCTCTGTATATTAAATTGAGAGTATAACTAATGCATATACGCTATTTTTAATACTGTAGTCTATGTCAGACATATATAGCACACATTTTAAAATAGTAAACGCTCAAAAATACATTTCATAAGCATGCATTTCCATCAGTCAAACAACACACTAAGCTACAGTGTGGAAAACATTTAAATGATTAAGTAAATAATGGTAATCTTAATAATATAAGAAAATTAAATATTTGTTTAAAACATGTTTGTTTCATAACCTATTTCCCCGCAAAGATGTGTCACGCTGCTCTGCGCAGATGAATGTGGGACATGAGCTGGAGACACCTTCTCGAATATCTTCGTCTTCATGTGTTCTAATGATGTTGCAAAGCAACAGTTGTGAAGAGCAAATTTTATCTTCCACAGGTTCAAGACATTTAGGCTATGTTTGATATGTTTAGGCTATGTTTGATCAATCCGCTGATTCATGACCATTTCAATCTTTATTTGAGGTTTGCAAACAAACGCGGAAGAGAAGACAATGCTGAGTAAAGTCGTAGTTTTTGCTATTTTTGGACCAAAATGTATTTTTCAAGCTTCAAGAGATTCTAATTAACTAACTGATGTCACATATGGACTACTTTGATGATGTTTTTATTCCCTTTCTGGACATGGACAGTACAGTGTGCCTTCACTTAGATACGCAGTCGGACTAAATATAAAATATCTTAAACTGTGTTCCGAAGATGAACGGAGGTCTTACGGGTGTGGAACGACGTTAGGGTGACAGAATTTAATTTTTTGGGTGATATATATATATATATATATATATATATATATATATATATATATATATATATATATATATATATATATATATATATATATATATATATATATATATATATATATATATATATATATATATATGTATTTTTTATTATTTTTATTATATTTTTATACAATTTCATCAACAAAAAAAAAAAAAAAAATGTGCCCAAAAATCATGATTTCAATGGCATGACAAGGATAATCAACCATCTCCCAAGCATGGAAACACTCATGGTGTCAGATCACGAATCCAGAGACACGCAGATACCAGTAAACATTATGGAAGGAACATGAGGTTGTTAGACATTAATGTCACATGTAACCCTAAGCACAGGCAGCAAGAGAAGTTGTTTCCTGGAGGACTGGAGTAGTTTTCTAGTGAAGTGTTCATGAAAAGCGAAAACACATCAGGGCTTCAGGCGGCTCCAGCAGCCTCATGCATGTCTGTGAGGAGTTTTTACACAGCCGTTAGGAGACTCCTCTCACATCACATTTCACAGCACAGCCATGAGCGCAGCTGTATTTCTGGTCCAAATAAAACGCCTGAACATGCTGGATTATTGGAAGGGTTAGCATATTAAAGAGAGTGTGTGTAAACGTGACATTGAGCTAAAGGACAGCTTGACAGACATGGCCAGATCCTAGGGGTTTTAGGTTCTCCTATTGTGATATTGATATACAGTTCAATAAAACTCAAGTTAAAATTTACATTAACTCACCCTTGTGTCATTTCAAACCTGAATGACTTTTTCTTTTTCAGAACATAAGATATTTTGAAGAATGTTGGTAACCAAACTTTTTGGCCTGATAATAGGTCTAAATACCAAGCCAGAAGCTGGAGAAAAAAAGCTGTTGTATCCTGTCGTAAGTTTGTGCATCAATTATATACTAAATCAAATAAAATATTTTTAAAAATATAATTTTTAACGTATATTTTGATGATTTATTTCACATTTAAAACAATAATGACTTTATATTATTACTTTATATTATGACATTATATTTATATTTTAATAAATATATTAAAAAAATAATGGGTGTGTCAGTCCTAATTTTAGGAGTCCTAAATTTTTGCTCTAAGAGTATTTCAAAAAGCATTTTAGTGCTAAAAAAGCTCCTTAATCTGTGAAAAGCCAGGAAGACTAATCACAAATAATCCTAATCGATGTTACGATATTAATCCTAATCGATTTTTTAAAATTATTTTTTTATTCTCTTTACAACTGTTTCTATTTTTATTTGTACACATTGTATTATTTTTCGTATGCATTTGTTATCCCTATTTTAATTCATTTCTATGCAAAGCACTTTGAATTGCCATTGTGTATGAAATTTGCTATATAAATAAACTTGCCTTGCCATACAGACATTTCCCTCCTTTCTCTCTTCTAAACTCCTTCCTGTCTACTCACTGTACTATCATAATAAAAAGTAAATAAATCATAAACGATTTCCTGTGACAGTTGTTTTACAAGTTCACACTTAGAAATGATCAGATAGAGTAAAATAAGCCTATTTGTCGTGCTTTCTGAGGGGATCGAGGGCTCCAAGCTCAGAATTTAGCCCAAACCCAGAATACTCCCCCATTTCCCTGCTGGGCTGAGAGTGAGGAGTCGAGGTGGCGGAGAGATGCAGAAATCTGCCAAGGTACCTAGGTGAGTCGGCTCTGTACATGCCTCCTCTCAAGCAGATTAAATAGTGCTCCCCCTGAAAATTGTTTAAAAAAAAAAAAACAATTTCTCGCTTGAATTCTGCAATCAGCAATTGAACAATATGCTTAACATACTTGTTTAATTAGTGACACTTTGACAACTTTTTTTAATTAGTATTTGAATATGGCAACATTTTTATTTTAAAAAAATGTATTCGAATATCGCAATGATACCCCATTCTAAAACATTTTTATCATTGACAGAGTCTCCTCCCCCATCAGCCAATCACTGTGCATAGTTAGTCAGCATGATGAGCAATGAGGTCAACCCCCACCCCGATTTTTAATATTAAATGATGTTATTCTCTTATCTAAAACGAGTTGATACATACCTCTCTCGTCAGAGTGTGTGCACTTAATCTCTGACGCGCGGTGACGATCTGATAGCATTTAGGTTAGCCCACTAAGCCCAGTTCATTCACTATGGTACCAAACAGATATCAAGTTTGAAGCGACCAAACACTTCAATTATTTCCCTATTTAAATAAAATTACAGGAATAGTTGAACAATTAACTATGATGGCATAAAATAAAGCGTGAGCTTTTCTAAGCGGATTAAAAAGGAAAATCTCTAAAACCTCTCTCTTTTATTTCTGCCAATAGGGGGGAGGGGGAGTAGCCTGGATGCCAGTCAAACTTAGCCCCGCCCACAACATTTTTAGGTCGGGCGGTTCAGTCTGGTTGGGTTGAAACACGCCCCATAATCACAGCCCAATGGAGCAGTTTCAGACTCATATTCTGACTAGAATTGAGTATGACCACGTCAGGCTAGAGGGGGAGATGTGAGGGAGGATGCTTCCGGGACTTTTTACTGCGCCAAGTCAAAGTACTCTCAGAAGTGCTATTCCGCCATACATTATAGTTATCTTTTTTAATCCGCTTAGAAAAGCACCACGCTTTATTTTATGCCATCATACTTGATTGTTCAACTATTCGTGTAAATGTATTTAAATAGGGAAAACATGGAGGTGTTTGGTCGCTTCTAACTTGATCTCTGTTTGGTACCATAGTGAATGAACTGGGCTTAGTGGGCTAAGCTAAATGCTATCAGATCATAAACGCGTGTCAGAGAGATTAAGTGCACGCACTTTTTGTTTACACAAAATAATGCCTTTAGAAACTCTATTACAAAAACTGAATTAGCTTGTGTTGTTACACATTAGGGATGTCCCCGACTACAGATTTACACATTCAAATCAGAATTGTCAAATCTTTCTATGGTCAACTGATAGTCGAATCATCAATGTGCATGTAAATGGACTGGGAGGGGCACGACACTAGTCAGCAGGAGGGTAAAAATATTTTTTATTTTCCTTTACTCACTGCTCACAATAACAACTTTTAATAAAGCAACCAAAACTGCCGGCCAACTGACAGACAAACTGACATTGGCTATCTTATTTAGAAAACACAATATCATGAAGTGAAATATCACTCAAAAAACACTCAAAATACTTGCAAGATGACCTGAGGAAAGGAGGAAAATCGCATCAGTGCTAGACAAGCACGGCCTTCATGTTGAGTCATCTACTAAATAATTGTGCCTGCCATAATAATACTATGGCAGTAATTTTTAAGTGTTCTTGGTTTCAAATATTGAGAAGGAGGGAGGGAGGGAGGGAGGGAGGGAGGGAGGGAGGGAGGGAGAGAGAGAGAGAGAGAGAGAGAGAGAGAGAGAGAGAGAGAGAGAGAGAGAGAGAGAGAGAGAGAGAGAGAGAGAGAGAGAGAGAGAGAGAGAGAGAGAGAGAGAGAGAGAGAGAGAGAGAGAGAGATGAGGTGGAGGAGATCTGAGTTCATAGAGCAGAAGTGTGTCATACTAATTTCAACGGCCCTGAACACATAACAGAAAGAACTGACGAAGCCCTCAATGTAATACACCGCTGACCCCTGCTGGAGGACACAGGAACTGTCCATCATCCCCCACCACAACACACTAGAGAACTAAAACAACTGCCATCAGACACACCAGTCTGTCACCACACGGTCCTCAAAAACATCCCACCACAAAATGTGTGATAATTGTAATGTGTCTGCACACACCACATGCTCTGTCAAGTCCTCGCCATCAGTTAGAAACCTGGGTGTAATCTTTGATACCAATATTTAATTTGGAAGCCACGTTTCTAGCATCTGTAAAACCGCATTCTCCCATCTTAAAAAATATATCGAAATTGCGGCACATGCTTCCAATGACAAATGCTGAACAGTTAGTACATGCGTTCATGAGCTCAAGGCTAGATTATTTAATGCTCTATTGGGTGGTTGCCCTGCTTGCTTAATAAATAAACTGCAGCAGCAGCTTGAGTTCTCACTAGAACCAGGATGCATGATCATATTCGCCCGTTTCTTTCAACACTGCTGTAAATTTCTATTTACTGACAAAGCACTAAATGGTTTAGCTCCCCAGTACTTGTGCGAGCTCTCAATACATTATACTCCATCACGTCTATTGCGGTCTCAAAACTCTGGCCAGTTGATCATACCTAGAATAGCAAAATCAACTGCAGGCGGTCGATCCTTTTCCTATTTAGCACCTAAACTTTGGAACAGCCTTCCTAGCATTGTTTGGGAAGCAGACACACTCTGTCTGTTTAAATCTAGACTAAAAATGCATCTCATTATTATGGAATACGAATAAAATATTATAAATGTATATTATTCAAATCAATGAACTGATTGTTAGGCTGAACAGCCAGAACCAGGGAACCCTTCCCATAACACCTGATGTACTCATTACATCATAACAAGAATGGCATCTATGCTAATGTCAGCCTCTCTGTTTATCCCGAGGTTTACTGCAGTCGACCGGATCCAGGTCGTATCTAGATCAGATAGATACAATGCGCCTGGACATGACCAATGCATCCCTGAAGTGTCTACAGAGACCATGTCAATTAGTCTCCCTTCTAAAATTGTCTCATCAACACGGCATCCTCAATAAACCCGCAACCGGCGTGATGACTCCTATCATTCGAATATTCCTATTTAATAATTTTTTAATTGACACGTCATCCTCAATAAACCCGTCTCTTGCGTGATACTTCGAACTTTCGAACATTCCGATCTAAAATGATTTCTGTAACGTTGCCAGAATAATAATCATACACTGTTTGGCCAGAGGAGAGCTGGCACCCCAACTGAGTCTGGTTTCTCAAAAGGTTTATTTTTCTCCGTCATGCTCTGATGGAGTTTTGGTTCCTTGCCACTGTCGCCTTTGGCTTGGCTTGCTCAGTTTGGGACACTAACATTTCATTTGTAACAAGCGCTATATAAATAAAGTTGATTTAACAATGTTCTGCAGAAGATCTGTCCGCACATACAGCAGTGTCATCAGTGGAAACTATTAATTTATTCATGGGTTTCCAGGAAGGGGTAAATTTATCATCTGTTTGTTTAAATCATATCAGATCTACAGGAAGTGGATTACAGGATGACATTTCATCACAACACAGAATCCACAGCTTGCGAAAACACTCACGGTCCACCACTAGCCCCTCATAAACTGCAGAAGCCTCTGAGGTTCCCTGGGCTGTTGACCTCTGACATCACTGACACATAATTAAACATCATGCTCTGCCTTAAAGCAGAAATAGCTGAACTTTGAGCATAAAAGAGCCCGCAGGCTGACATAACTCCTCAAAACCCCACAAGGACTCTGCGTCAGCACATTTCATAGGTGATCAGGTGAGTCAGTGGCAGATATAGAATGCAATACAAGGGCAATATTTACTAAATTAATATTTCCAGATACATTTTTTTACCTTTATAATGACACTTTTTTTTACCATGTATCAATGTGTGTATTTTTTTGTCAAATTCTTACATGTAATCATTATCTTAACTTACAACAAGACACTAAATATGCAGTAAACCAATCAAAATCCAGCTCAGTTCTGACATGAATGGATTTAAACTGCAATTGCAAGTGCATACATAATGCTATGAAATGAATGTTTTAAATTGAACATTTAGAATATAAAAAAATGGAAACATTCATGTTTTTTTGTGTATTTTTATTTATTTATAAGAAACTAAAACTGCCAGTAAGTGGTGGCAAGTCACTGTCATAAGTGAGTCATTGGATCATTCACTCAACAGATTAGTTAAAATCATTATATTACAGGGCTGGTGAGTGTTTGAATCTGATTGGTTGGTGAAAGTTCTAATGTGTGCAATTACTTTCAGGGAAATGAACAAATAAAGTAGTTCCAGGCAGCTTTTTACCGCATTACAGGTTCATATCACTTAAACACGCCCACATACAGTATGGACACACACACTTGCACAGATATGTGTTGTCAGTGCAGCTCAGACATTTGTATCAGTAAAACAGTTTAGCAACTTTTAACTCTTACCCTGCACCCCTATTTTTGAGAATTTTCTAAAAACCACATACCAAATAAAAATGTCTGCAGCTCTTAAACCCTATGGTCTATATTCATAAATCTGGTCTTATTTTTAAACTAGACACTTGACGTTTTGTTACCCAAGAGTCATAATAGCAATAATAGCTCAAAGTAGTATAGGGACAGAGTAAAGAAAAAAGAGGAAATATGCATGTAAGTGAAAAAAAAAAAAAAAAAATGTTGGTGTGTGTGTGTGTGTGTTTGTTTGTTTGTTTTTATCAGATTTTATATATATTAAAAAAAATTTATATATATATATATATATATATATATATATATATATATATATATATATATATATATATATATATATATATATATATATATATATATATAAAAACATTTATAAGATTTTAATGTTGATGCCCTGAAAATAACCTACATATAAATAATGCATTGATTCAAATATGATGACGATTCTCTCTAAAAAAATATTAAATAAAAATAGCTTCTGTAAGCTTTTATGTCAAAAAAAAGACTAGGCATCTTTTTAAAAAGCCCATGTATTATTAAGAATTTTTTTTTTTTTTTTAATTCAAATTAATCTGCAATAAATTGCTAATTATAATGCATTTGTAGTTCCTGAAAAACCAAAGCAACTATTTACAGAATTTACAAAGAGTAAAAAACTAATTTAGTTGATAAAAACAGTCTGCGATCTCCACTGCAATTTGTGTGTTAACTGAGAAGCGCATGCCGGTTTGTGAATGTGAATGAAGACCACTAGTAGTTTATGCTTACATAAATTTGCGCAAGATGATGCCTTATGATTGTTTACTATGTCCATCCATCAAAACTTTGGCCGCTTTGTTCTGTGACACCCAACAGTTCTGCTGTGCTGTACATACAGTATAAGATGTCAGCAATGACTGTGTTATGAAGGACGATTGGCTATTTCTATTATTACTCTATTATTTATCTTCACTCAAAATGCGCTTGGCCAGCTTTAGTGAAACTGGTAGCAAGGCAACAGACAAGTGACCAATCCTGAGTCACCACATGCATTCTACTGTACCAGCACAGTCCATCGCGGTTGACCAACTGTGCCGAGAATTCCAGGACGAGAACAGTTTGTAATCATGCCATGCCAAACAAGCTTAAGTGGAAAAGCAGGTATTCTGCCCATCAGTTCCTGTCTTTTTGCCACTATTCAATAAAAAAGAGAATAAATGCATTCAAAAATAAAGTGTGCTATAAGTCACTTTGAATAAAGCAACAGCTAAATAACTCAGTGAAAGAAAATATGCAATTAGACAAGCAGTTCAGATGAATGCCAAACTCTGAAGAGTTCCCATGTAAGCTCTTGGGTTTCAATAGTTTGGGGAAAAGGAGCGATAGGAAAGATGGAATGTGAATAAGAAAGAACAAGTGATTAAGATGAACATATAGAAGGCAGGATGGGAGGATAAGATGTGCTAGGAGAGGCTATGGAGGGAGCACAGCAGGTGGCATGCGGGCAGCACCTGTCTCATCACCTGCAGTGGACACTTGAAGACCACCTGGCAGAGAGGAATTACCACAACATACCATAATAAGCCTTCTGTGGAGCCTGCTGTGAGCTGAGAGCCCCATTCAACACCGAACCAGAGCAGAAAGAAAGAAATCTCTGGCATCGGCACACAATGACTGTAGCTAGTTCACCTAAAGCCCTGGAGCATGTTCACTCGGCTCAAGAGAGTATGTGATGAGACAGAGACCCATGAGATGAAGCTAAAATTGAAGAAAGCAAAAAGAATGTTCCTGGGAGATAAACTTGAAAAGGGGACTTGAAAAGAAAACAAAAAAGGAAGTCAAGCATTATAATAAACGTGCATATTTTTATCTTTAAAAATAATCCGTCTTCATGTTATACGCTCAACATCTGACTGCTCATTTAACATGCAGGAAGATCTCGTGACTTGATATTCACCTTTTGATTAAGACAAACAGACTAGCTATAAAATTAAAATACATTTTTCTGGAGACTATTATCACAGACTCCACAATGAGAGAGAAAGTTCTACAAACTACAACTGATCACATTGACACTGAAACCTTCCTCGAACAATGAGAGCTGTTGCCCAAACACATCAATATTCAGGAGCTCATTTACCCTGCAAACATTCAGTGACTGGGACAGAGCTGGATCCATCATTCTTCCTTTAGCACTATTGACTACACTGGTTTATATGCATGTCGCAGAAACGTCTGCCAGTGCGCTCATCCACACGGAACTGTCCATAGCTGGGGCGCGTAAGCCAAACTTCAAGTGTGCGATTGCTTGTCAGCACATTTTCTGAGCCATTGCATATCGCGGCACCAAGAGAAAGAGGCAGGTGAGAGCGCCCTGGAGTATTGGTGAATATGTGCACTAGTCAGTGTGCACTACGCTGGGAGTGTAATTGAAACTGGAGAGAGGCTTCATCACAGAGGTCCATCACAGATTTAATAGTCACGGGACAATGATCCCTCGAGTTCACTAAACGGCACCCAACATGATACACATGATTCAGCATCTGCATGCATTGAAGTCCTGCTGCTGCTGGACATACATACAAGGATCTGAAGAATCAATACGACCTGAGATAAACCCTACTATGGAGGTTTCATCAGGTTTGCAAACATCTGGAGTTACAAACAGTTTTTTGCAAGCTGAAGCCCATCATTTCCAATGTGTGTCTTAATTACTGTAAGAGCCCAAAGCTCAAGTAAACACAGCCGACCAGAGCAATGCTTTACCCTGTATGAACCTTGCTGGACTCACCATAGAGTTCACACTCTTGGACTCATTCCAGTCTTAAGTCCACAGACGAGCTCTCTCGTATAATGACTTTTGTTTTTTCTGCTCATCATGGACCACAGTGGAGCTCACGTTGAGCCGGAAAACCTGAGATCTCAAACAGGACTAATGGTGCACTACTCAAACTCAACCGTAAACAACAGCAACTTCAGATCCACTCTGCTCTCACTCAAAATGCTTTCTGATGAAAAATGCTCTCCTGAAAAAAATATTTTCACTCATGGAGTCTGATGTAATGAGTGATAAGTCTACAGTCTCCAGGGCTCAGAGTTCATTCGACAGCATGCAATTTATTTTGAACACTGGTCAGATCAAACTCATTCTTAATGTGGCCTTTTTGAAGTCTGACAGGTATACAAATGATCATGAATAAATGAGTAGCACTAAATAAATGATAACTTTTTAAAGTGCCACATCAGTGGACAAGGTCGTTTCACATGCTGTCAATATGTCTGTCTTAGCCTGCGCTTACCGCCACGATCAATAATCCTCCAGCAAATATCACCTTGAAAGTGAGGACTAGCAGAAGAGCAGATTTTATTAAGACCAGGAGGCTTAAACTCAATCTAACCTTAATGTCCATCACTCCAATATATATATTCAACCATTGGGCTGGACTGAAAGTCACTTTACAGTGTCCTTTCAGCAGACAATACATACACAAAAAGATAAAGACAAAGCCACATCACTGGAAGCTGAAGTAGATTACAAAGTGCAGGCCAGCAATGACAAAAATCATCCTAAATTCCAACTGACTCTGAACATATTCTGGTCCACGCGTCTAGTGATAATGAAGAACAGCATCTGCAAACACAGTGCTGAACTCAGATGCATATCTGAGATGTGACTTCAATATCAGGTGTAGACGTGTTAAAGAGTGTGTGCAGGGCTGAATATTAACAGGGGCTTGGGGCACAAAAATCTGAAAAAAAAAAAAAACAATAAACAAAAGTTAATATTAGATGACTTAAATTTTAGCTTTTTGGTTTTGCATTATGTCCCAAAAGAAAGTAGTTGCAAACAAAGTTGTATATATGTGTTGCAAGTTTTGTTACTAAATATAAAAAAAGAATAGCTTTAACAGATGAGCATCTGCTGAGGCTGGCAAGGGTGCAGCAAAACTTCAGTGCTGCAGATAGGAAGATTTCTCATCATCTGTGAAGGAGTAGCTACCAGATCCACCTAACCTCTCACCTTTATGCTACCCTGGTGTGAGGGACTGATACATCTGCAGTTACCCAAACTCACTCTCAACTACATTATACAGATCCACTGCCCACTCACTACTACATTTCAAATCAAATTTGAATACATTCATAAAAAACATACATTTAAAACAAATATACAGTGCTTATGTAAAAATATCTATAAAAAAAAATATATATTTACACATTAAAGGTAGGGTAGGTAAGAACTGGTTAAAAAACAAAGAAAGTATAAAAATTGAGTGTCTGTAGACCTCCCATGATTGTTTTAAAAACAGCTCATTATTTCTATCTGGGCTCTTTCCAAAGCCACGCCCCCAAAATACATGAACATGCTACACCGGCCGCTCAGCTGGAAGATGCATTATTAACCTGAGACAAGCGGAGTGCATGTAGTGACATTATGTCAGAATCACATGTGATAACAAAATCTAACTTTATCAGTATGAATATAAACAAAAAAAGATGTATTTTGGTACTCACTATCAAGCTAGAATACCGGTACTGGTAAAGTTAAAAATATATATTTTGTTTGATTCGGTAATGAGCTAGTTATATTTATAAGGCAAAGCTAAAAACGGGTAGCATTGATACATGTTTTTTTCCATTAACATCAGTTATACTGTGATGAAGATGAATTTTGTGTAAGATTTATAACATATACTGTGTTTTGCATGTAAGATTTTCCATTATCAAAGCATTGTTGATTAGTAGTAGCTAAAGCTAACTTAGTTCTAAAAAAAAGTTCCTGGATGTGGTGTACTAGCATTACACATGCATTTTGTTATCTAAAGTAAAATTTTGCGAAATTCAACATGTCAGCGATCAACTTGAGCTAAGCATATTGAGTATTTGTCATCTCTACTAATAGCTAAGTACTAAGTGTATAACATTGTAACTTTATGCTAAGTAATATTATGTTAGCTATATTAGGCAGGTATGTATGCTAGTGATACGTGCTTCATGAAAACATAAACCAAAAAATGTATATAATCAAAATGAAGATTACCTGTCCAGCAGAAATACAGCCAGCAAGGAGTCGCTTTTCAGCCCCTTGAGGTCCCTCAGTTCTCGACATCGTTGGAAAGCCATTCTGATATATACTCGCATTTAATTTCTTTGTTTATCCAAAGACTTTTTGTGCATTGCCTTTTCTTGTACTGTCTTCCTTTTTCGCTCATTGTTTGCCTTCGCTGACTGCAAAACACAGCACTGTGAATTTTAAATGCTTTTTCTCTTTCTAGGGGTGTGGTGCGCGCATGTGGGCAGATCCTGTAGCAAAAGTGGTGGTAGCCATGGTAGCGAGAGAGAGTGACAGTCGCCCAAGCCAATCACTTGTTTCGTCACGAACAAAAATAATGAGGGGTGTTAATTGCAGATTAAAAAGTCTAGAGTAACTTACTCTCTTAGTCTTTTTCAGAGTACTTACATTTTAATTATGTATTGACGTATACAGAAAGTTTAAACAAATTAGGACAAAAGTGTTTTAGATCATTCTTACCTACCCTACCTTTAATATTATACAAATATTTAAATATAATTTAATATTAATATATTAATATTATTATTATTATATTATATTATATTGTGTTGGCTACTGTATACAGGCCACCAGGGCACAATACACAATTTATCAAATAATTTGCAAATTTGCAACTGGCTGCAGATAAAGTACTAATTGCTGGTGATTTTAATTTCCATGCAGACATTGAAAAAGACGCATTGGGATTGGCATTTAGAGACATTCTAAACTCTATTGGAGTTAGACAACACTTATCAGGACCCACTCATCGCCTTAATCATACTTTAGATCTAATAATGTCACATCACAGTAAATGTTGATACCATATTCTGCAGCAGAGCAATGACATCTCAGATCATTACCTAGTATCTTGCATACTTAATTTAGCTAAAGCTTCAAAGCCATCCCCTCGCTTCAAATATGGCAGGACTATAACCACTGCGACTAAAGATTGCTTTGTACATAATCTTCCTCATCAGTTCCATCTCGTCATCATTACAGATACCCTAGAGGAACTTGATGTTGCAACAGAAACTACTGACTCTCTCTTTACTAGCACTTTAGACATAGTTACTCCCAGGCGCTTTAAGAAAATTAAAGAAAATAATCCAACGCCATGGTACAACGAGCACACTTGGGCCCTTAAAACAGCAGCCAGAAAAATGGAGAGCAGCTGGAAGAAGAAAAAAATTGAGTTTTTTTTTTTGCAATTTGTGGAAAGAGGGCATGATTGCATACAGAAAGGCCATAAAAACTGCTAGATCTGCTTATTTATCAACTTAGCTTATTTATCAACTCAACTAGATATTTATTCAATAGAGTGGCTAAATTATCAAAAACTATAGTTTCAACTTCTGACGTTTGTAAACAACACAGCAGTAATGACTTTATGAACTTCTTTACTAGTAAGATTGATAATATTAGGAATAAAATTATAACTATAAAGCCGTCTACTACAGTATCACTTTAGACAGAGCATTGTAGTGTCACTGAGGAAAAATTACACTCATTCACTACTATAGGAGGAGAAGAATTGGCTAAACTTGTTAAATCATAAAAATCAGCAACATTTATGCTTGACCCTATACCGACTAGGCTATTAAAAGAGATGCTTCTAGTGGTCATAGAGCCTCTGCTTAATATCATTAATTCATCCTTGACATTAGGATATGTACCGAAAACGTCTGTCGCCTTTGGCTTGGCTTGCTCAGTTGGGGACAGTAAAATTATGATCCAAGTTATTCAACTAAATATACAAATACAATTAATTAATTAGGTCTTATTTTATTCTATAAACTTTAAACTGATTTGTCAATATTGTTGCTATATGATAAATTAAAATAAGCTGATAATGTCACTGTTTTCTCCAGACCGACTGTACAACCAAATCAGATTTTGTTGCAATATTGTCCTGTTTAACACTATGAAGCTGCTTTGAAACAATTGTCATTGTTAAAGCACTATATACATAAAGATGACTGATTGATTGAAAACTTTTAAGTTGACTTTAATTAAACCACTTATTTTAAAAAAGCGCAACTTGATCCTAAACAATTTTTTTTTACAGGCCAATCTCAAATCTACCATTTCTATCAAAAATACTAGAAAAGGCAGTGTCTTCACAATTATGCTCATTTTTAGAAAAAAAATTGTATATTTAAGGATTTCCAGTCAGGATTTAGACCGGGTCACAGTACGGAGACTGCTTTACAGAATTACAAATTATTTATTCTTATCCTATCGTGGTTGTATCTCTCTATTAGTGTTACTCATACACACACACACACACACACACACACACACACACACACACACACACACACACACACACACACACACACACAAACACACACACAGTGGGGCAAAAAAGTATTTAGTCAGCAACCATTTGTGCAAGTTCTCTCACTTAAAAAGATGCGAGGCATGTAATTTTCATCCTAGATACATTTCAATTATGAGAGACAGAATGAGAATAAAATAAATTAATTCCACCATAAGCAAATTATGCTTATGTGACCAGAGCAAGAGAGCAAATGCACGACCATTAATGTGTTTTCCTTGGCTTTAGGGAAGTCAATCACCAAATCAACAATGTCACCAAAGGTGATCATTCAATCACCAAATCAACAATGTCACCAAAGAAGTGTGTTTTGGTTGTCAGGGCAAGACATCCCAGTACAGCTAACTGTAATGGGTCAGTGGATCGAGTTTGCTTTTCCAGAGCAGCAACAGAGTTGTTCAAGTGTTTTTGTTTGTTTCCTGCATTTCGGCAAAAATGACTTTTATAAACAAGCCCAGTTCAACACCGGATTTATAGCTTGTCTAATGCTGAAGGATGGAGCGGTCCCAGCGATAAAAGTTCACGGTCGTTGAATGCAGGTTGTGAGTAAAACTACTTGTGCAATGCTATTTCATATTAAACCTAGTGTTTACTAGTATATTTTAAACGTAACCTTATTTTTATTGTTCACACAAAATGAGCTTCTTCTTTCAAATGCGTTAATACTATTATATTGTTTTTCTATATAAATACGCACTAGTCTGCTGTGCAAAACCGTTCCACTTGCTACTGCTAACGTTAAATCGCATACAATAGTGCATAAACCAAATCATGTCCTCTCTTAGCAAATACAGTTACAGTACGTACACAGAGTCCTGCTGTAGGCATTGCTGCTGCTCCTGTTAAATTTTAGCATCCCAGATCAGATTCTGAATCATATATATATATGGTTAAATCTGATTGAAAGCTATGGTTTATTTAGGATAACTTGTCCATGTTTAAGGATGTCACAGCTTTCATACTGGGCACTCTCGACTCAATAGCTGTGCGTGCTTGTGATTATTTAGCTCCGCCCACACGATACGCCTTCAGCTGCTCCGTTTTATTCGGAAAGACTTAGTACAGTGTATTTTTATTTTATAAATATGACAAAACTAAAGATTTTTTTTGAAGATATGAAGGATACAATACTACTATATAAGTATTTAAGATTGACATGACTGAAACTGAGTACAACTCTAGTCTAGAAATCTAGATGCACCCAAGCGGCAGCAAAACTAATCTGCCACGAGTATTGTCCAGCAACTCTCAATACAGTTCTGAGCTGTAAAAAACAAACTCTGGTCAGGCCAATTACATCGTGTATAGAGTCGGTGGGCGGGGCTTGACATAATGACGGCCGAGTTGCACTTGCGTGCTTCTAGTAAACACAAAAGCTGGCAAACGGCGGTCTTTCCAATCAGCTTTGACCGCCACTGGAAGTCGTGGAGTTAAGCTTTTCTCTGAGAAAAGAACAAAGAACGGCACTGAAGTCATTCTTTAAAAAGGAAGATGTGTTCGGAGCTTTGCCGACTGTATACGGCGAAAGTTTAATCTTTCAACTAGTTCCACGTCACCTTCGTTGCTCTGGTTGGTTGTAGCACTGAAAGACAACCGTTTATCCGCCCCTCGGATTGAGCTCTATCAATGGTGAGTTTCCAGACCAAATCTTGATGTGGGTCTGGCTTGTCAGGCTTTATAACCCCCTCTTTAAGACCAAAATAATTTCCATGTATTATTTTTTGATCACTCTGGCTCTGAGTCAAACGGTCAGACTCACCCTGGAAGGACTGTCTTGCTCTCTCCACCAGCTCCTCTATGGGGTAACTGGCCAGATCCCCTCTGGCGTGTTTGGTTTTGCAGTACGTACAAGCATTCAGACAGCTGTGAGGGAGAGAAGATATCATAAACATTATGAGGCATTACATAGACACAACTAAGTATGACAGATACAGTATCAATGCACTGTAAATAAATTAAAAAATGTCTCCAATTGAAAATGTTCTAGTGACTGATCACATCTAAATTTTTCAGTTGGCCGAATCTGAAATAGAAATTCTTTGAACTGGTGCAATTTAATTCACAGAAATTCAATTCGGCGAACTGAAAAATTTAGATGTGATCAGTCACTTCAAAATTTAGACCTGGATTTTTTTTTTTTTTTTTTACAGTGTGGCAACACATCTGAACACAGTTGATTTCACCATTGAACTGCAGAACAACCATTCTCAATTATATTATGATTTGTAAAAAAGACAGAAATGTAAGCTGTAAGGGTTTGGTCTGAGCAAATCTTATGTCAATGTTATATTTCATACTTTATTTTGCATAACGGTAGTGCACTCACTTTAAGGAGCATCAAGACTTTTGTTTTGTTTTCTTTAGATTTTAGTGTGAAATATTATCTGGACACATGAGCATCTTATTTTTTTTTCATGACACACAGGTATATCCTGTGTCCTCATGCACATTCCCTCTTCTCTAGGGGTGATTTGACTGGTTGGCTCACGATTGCTATCGGCTTATAATCGGTTCTATCTGGATTGGCACAATTCATCTTTAATAAATAACTGAACAAATCAGTGATTTGAAAACTTTCTGTGAGTCATCATTTCACAAATAGCGTGATTTAATTAGTGTATTCTCTTTCTCAAAAAATG